>NW_015090794.1:10724475-10728403 GCF_001431845.1 Calidris pugnax
GGAAGAGAACACTTTGAAAATTAACACACTTATTGCAAAAGAACATGGAAGCATATTTTTACTAATAAAAAGTACCCTGATTTTAAAATTATACATGCTATTATAAATTATTTATTATAAATATTATTTCTTTTTATTATTTTAGATAAATACAAAATCGCTTTATTTACTGCAAACTTATTTTGCCTTTACATTTTATTTAGTTATTTCTAAGAAAAAAGACAGAATATAATGTGATCTGCATCTCTTTATGTTAATAAAACCATGCTAACCTCTTTCCACAGACAACACCATAGAGCATAAATACCAAATGGAAAAAAAATGGAAGTATAATGCCACTGTGAAGCAAACCAATCATCCCTAAAACAGCAGAGATAGATCTCATCCAGTAGTTCATTCATTCTTTATAGAAAAGAAATAAAAATATTCCTAGGTGAATCAGATTAAAAAAGAGAGGAAAAAAAAAAAAAACCCACCCTCAGCAGCTCTGAAAGGTTGTAAAGCACGAAATTCCTTTGATTTATGAAGGCAGCATCCACCACATTGAGCAAAACAACTCAGCATGCCGGGACCCTTTTCCCTGAAATTCCTTTATTAACACAACCTAGCTCTGCTAGTGAACAAAAGCAGTGGTGCGGTGTGTATAAATCATTAATACTATGCTGTGCGATGGCTGAATTTCCTGTGTGAGCTGGAAAGCCTTCCCGCACAACAGGGATTTTGGGGTCGGAATTGGCTGCTATGAAATGTACTTCATCATTCTCCGTGTTTGACGCTTCCCAATAGCTTTGTACTTTTCTTTTCCTTTCTCTCCCTCAAGCCCAGCAACTGCAATAGAAATTTATTGGATTTTATGTCTGCAAATAAAGGAAGAGAAAGGAAGGAAAGAAGCAAACAAGCCCATTTAGAAGTGGACTCTTGTCCTTTCATTTAAAGACAGGTTGTGTTCAAATAAAATCTACTACTAATGAATAACATTTGAATTTTCAAAAATTTTAGTTTACCACTTTAAACTGAAAAAGGAACTGAAAACTTACTGAAGGTTGGGTTAGTCTTAACAAAATGAAAATTAAAAAAAATCAACTATCATGGAGAAGGTGACACTTCTCAAAAGTAAGTAATTTTCTATTGGAGCACTTTTTTTGGTGACTTTTTTTTTTTTTTTAAACAGGCAGAAAGAAGGGCAATGTCTGGGCACAAGGAACTCCTGAAGTTAGCTGTATCAGTGTTTTTACTTTAGGTGTACTAAGTATCTTTCCACAGAGCAACAGGCAGTTTCATGTGCATGTGCTAACTGTGGTATTCGAAGTGGAGTTGGAAAAGATGGTAGTAACTGGAAAGAAAAAATAAACCAAAACTCTTGGAATTGCAATTTCTGAACACTTCCTGTATCCTGTATTGCAAGGAAACACACTGAACTTGGATAGAGAACATCAAAACTAATTACCTCGCCTCTGAGGTACATGCAATACAACAACAAAAAAGTTGGATGTTTTCTCAAACTTTGAAATGAAATAGCAAGTAGTCTGGGTAAAACATGCTGCACTAAAATATTCCTTTTGGGGCCAGACTTAGAAAAACTAAAGAGTATGACACAAAGAGTAATGTTGAAAAAGCAGTCTCAAACCATACGCTACCCATTAGGAGAAGTGACACATATTATAAAGGTAACTAAGGATACAATTGGTCTTTCAGCTGGGCCAGAGCATGATTCCGAATGTGTCAAGCACCACCGACAAACAAATTTATCGCCATCTAAACAGTAAATATTTAAGACACTTGGAATGCAGTTTTGTAAAAGTGAACGAGCTGAAGTCAGAATAGGGAAACATTCCAGTGTGCCATTTTACACTTCTGCAGCCATCCAGCAGGCTAAAGATTACAAGAATAAGCCTGCAATGCATGCAGAAGTCCCTCTGCATTACACAATAATGACATTCTGAACGGAAATAAATGAAGCCCCTGCAGTGCTATTCTGTCAGCTTTTGAAAGTAAATAACTTCACTTCTGACAAGAGAGAGACATTTTTTTTTTCCTCCTCCTGCCATAGAGCATTAATTGAGCTATGCAGCCATCTAACATCCCAGAGACAGGAGTAATACATGACAAGAAAAAAAAAACTCAAGAAAGGAGGGGACACTCATTGTATATATGGGCTGCCTGGCTTCTTTTCACCCCCAAATTTTCACACTAGCTCCGTTTTGACAAGATCTTCTCTGGGGGAACTTTTAGCAGGTTTGTTGTCTCCCTCTGCAATGCTTGCTGAAACTTATTGCAAACAAATACTTTAGATTCATACTGCCTTATGAAAGATGGTGCCATTATGAAAACACAAGCTTGTATTTTAAAACTTATCACTCCTTGTTTGTGAAGAAAGTTCCATGTTTATAATCAATATCTATAATTAACTATTTAATTTATAAAAGGCTTACTGGTTGTAAGAGATAATGAAGATAGCTATAAAAGAAGAGGCTATGAGAATCAAACCAAAGAAGCAGCCTTCAAAACTACATAATAATAGTAAGTGTTAGTACAAGTCAGTAAGGAATTGAGGCAAGGCATATCATAACCATAAGAATATAAACAACTCACAAATACATACGAGATGATACTATTAAATTTATGCAGTTACAAAAAAGGCATACTCAAGATATCACAGATAGAAAGACCAACATTTTTTGCTGTGTTTTGATATAAGGTGTCAAAAGGTAAATTCAAAAAATAGTCTAAGATGAAAGCACTTGCATTCTTATTCATAAGCATCTGAACATCAGGTTTTTTCAATTCTAAAGTACCACACACTTGTTTTCCATATCTGGGGGAAAAATAAAAATCAGGGACTCACTGTGAATGAAAAATAATTCACTCAATGCTTCAGTTCTTACTACAGTATCTAATTTTGATTCTGCATGTGTTCAACACAATGAGAAAGAACAGGATCAAAACACAGCGAGATCTCTCCACAGCTGGAGCCTGCTATAGTGCAAGAGACCAAAGGCCCAACTACAACTAGTCAGGACACTATAGGCATTAGATATGCTATTTTCTCTAATTAAATTCACTGGGCTGCTGCACTGACGGAGTAGGAGGGGAAGCAAAATGTAAAAGAAGTCAATGGCGCTGCACTAGGCTACTCAGAAGTAAACGAGCAATGCTAGCAAAGAAATGACAGGAGTTCCTCAGGAGAACTCTTGTACTACACATCACACTTGAAAACTTATAAATCAATTGCACATACACCTTTAAAAGTCAGGAAAGCTTGAAGGATTCTTAGACGGTGTTGACTTCTCCTTTCCACTAACATTATTCTAACTCTGTAAGGCAAAGTGATAAATTCTAGTGTCACAATTTCATCACTTTCATTTAGAGTACCTATTAAACACTTCAAAAATATTTTAAACAGAATTAATATTAACGTAATGACAGTATTTATTTCCCAGTTCAGAAATTACACAAAAAGAAAAACAGAAAACTTCACAGTCTAGTTTTGCATGGCTACTGGTCAAAAAAAATCTAAATAAACTGAATGAAATATCTACTCGTTGCCCTGAGAAAAAACCCAGCTTAAACAACCAACAGACACTTTCCCTGGCATAAAGTACCGCACCACATATTTTTTCCAGAAAATTACCATGCATATACATATTTAGCAAATATCAATAAACAGTGACAACTTACGAATAGCTCGCAACAGAAAATCCAGCCACCACTTCTCAGCAGAAGTGTTCTAAAATGTTCAAGAAGCTCAGTTATAAAAAAAAAAAAAAAGATTCTAAGCCAAAAATATTCACCTCCTTCTGTCACGTGGAAGCTCCTTTGAAACTTATCTTGCTCTTATATTCCAAAACAGCAAGTAACCCCCTTATCTGATTCTGGGTGTTTGGGGGGGGGTCTATTGGGGGTTGGTTTTGGGGTGTGTGTGTGTGTG
>NW_015090794.1:10728552-10750724 GCF_001431845.1 Calidris pugnax
GGGGGGTTGGTTTTTTTTTCCTTCTAGTATTCAAAAAGGGAGTGCTTAAGTAAAGCACCTCCTCTCACTATTGTGCAAGCGACAGACCTTGTTTGACAAGGCTGTAGTTTAAAGCCCCAAACTAGCTCTTATTCAGAATGAGTACTGCTATAGCACTTGATCTCTAAGCCACTTCTCATTAGTCTCTGGAAACAACAAAACAGCTCTTGTGAGACAAAAGACACATAAACATTTAAATTTGTCTTGAATCAGAGGCGGAGTCTCAAATACCAGCTTCGAAGTTTATTGGTGAATACCAAATGATCTTATTTAGACTAATTAAAATAAACAGCACATCAAGACATCATTCCTTATTTCTGCATTCACAGTATTTCTGGATGCAACAATTACACTCTCACCTTTTAAGGTCGGTTTCACTCATAAACTAAAATTCCCTAAAACTGTCACATTGTCCCCCAGGTGCAAATGCTTCCACGTGATACTGTTTGCTACATGGCAATTCCTTTGTTTGTTTTAACAGAGTACTATAATTTATCTGATAAAGTACAGGTTTTTACCCTACACATATGAATAAACAAGCACTATATTTCTCTTGGGGCAGTGAAGCTGTTTAAATGAATCAGAAAGCCCTGAAAAGATTGCCTACCCTCAGTCCATCAGCTACTGGACAATTATTCAAGGCCCAGCTGTAAGAAAAACAGATGGTGAGTGAGCATTAGTAACGTGGGTTTCTTTTCACTCATGCAGTCATAAACAGAGGTTGTATGTTCTCACATGAAAATTGCCATGAAATAGCAGAGTGAGGAACAAAATTGTGCAAAGACTCCAATTTGTAAGCTAACAGATGCTTAAAATTTTCATGAGCTGAAGTCAGATTAACTGATTTTACAGGAGAGCCATAGAATGAGTACTTATAAATGGACTAGGTAAAGAAAGGCAGTGTTCTTATGATAGGTTCAAACAGTGCCACCATAAAACATCAGTTATTGAATTCAACTAATATACCTGATCCTTTGAAGACTCATTAAAGTATAAAATGTAAAAGACATAGAACTGTAACTGCAATGGTGGCATTTAGCAATTGATGTGCCTATGCTCTGTCAGAAAAAGGTAAATTGTACCCAGGATCTGTTCATCCATTTTAATTCTTTACAGAATTTTAGCACAAAGATAATCTGCTCTAATCCTTATTCTATTATTGACACTATTGATTACATCAATTGAAAATGCTACCAAATAAATCAACGTTGAATTAAGCCATGAAGAAAGAATGTGGTGAAAAGTCTTTCAGACTCCTATAAATCATTGGATCCAGAAGCATGACATAAGGAACTGCGTGGGGAATTGCGCTTTTCTCCATAGTCATAATGCTTAAGGCCCAAATAAAATTACACTAATTTACCATGTAAGCCCTAATGGAATAGCTGGGGTAGAGACGGAGGGTTTGTTGGGTTTTGTTTTGTTTTCATGGTGGATTCTTTTCATCATTGATACGAGAGCTGTACCGTGAACTACTATTTTCTTGTTAAAGACAGAAAAGGTTGATATTGAAGTTTCAGTTCAATTGTTTTCGATCTGTGAATGTCCACTATGAGCAATTGCTCCATTTAAGAGGAATTACCCTTTGTATAAACCACTTCACTATTTAAAACAAAGCACATCTATCATCATTAAGCATAAAAAAAAATTACGACTTTTAAAATAATGACAGCAGCACTGTACACTATGACAGGGAATATTACGTGATGTTTCAAAACAACAGTTGACTTTGTTACTTTACTCAGAAAATACCACCTAAATAACCCTGTGCCCAAGCAAACATATATAATAGGAAAATATCAGTTAACAGAACTAAGCCTTCATTAATATATGCTAAATCCCATTTTACAAGCGGTCAAAATTTTGCTGCAAATATTACTAGCATATTACGCTAGCATTTGATGTAAGCTTATGGTCAGAAATTATTTCTTGCATTGATGTGTCACATTAAGGAGGAGAAGAGAAAATAGATGCATTTAGCTGTTTCTAACACCATAAAATATTACCAACGATAGGGTGGACTACAAATGTGAGTTCCCTTTTCCTTTATCTTTAAATATTGACACTATGTAAAATTCTGACCCAAATGCATCTATGCTTTTCCCAATTGTCCCTATCTTTTTAATGATGCAGTAAAAACTTACAAATCAAAACCACATATCCTCCTTCTGTTCATTGCTGCCACTGATACAGTCATTTTGGTTTTAATATTGTTTGAAATCTCTTCCTGGATTTCTAGTTAGAAACATCTTCGCAAGAGAACTTCCAAATAATTTCACACCATTTCAAACAGCTCAACTAACTCAGAAGCATCCTTCAGTTTTTGTTGCCTTTTTCAACTGAGTATCTTAATTGGCAGTTAATCTATAACGTGAACTAGGCCTCTGTACTTTACATATTTTCAACAGTTAAGTGTAAATGTTTTTAGGTAAAGCATCCTGTATGCACAAACTGTTTAAAAAAAAATCAGTTCCTCACTTAGCTCTTAAAACATTATATACCTGTGTAATCTAGAAGATAATAGAGCACATATTTAAGTTTCTAACACTGGACAAAGTAGTAGAACACTTCTGTGGGTACACTGTGGAAACCAATTTATCCATTTATACTAAACAAACTGACCAAGCGGTGATAGTTTAGCCAGTAAATAATGGCCAATTTTAAATGACTACCAAAACAGAGATTTTTTCAAATGATTAATACAGCTTTGCAGAAAACCAGCATCCTCATGCCTACACTAATATTTATTGACAGGAAGACTGGTTTGCCCATCTTGCGAAGAATATAATGTCTTTTGTAGTCTTTCAGGAAGAACATATATCCAATTATAAAACTTAAATGTGACAGAACAGTAGCGTATTTAGCAGAAGCACACAAAAAATAGAGAATTACTTTTTTCATAGATTCTAAATAGTAAAGTTTAACAACTAAGAGAGAGCTCAATTGTAATACAGATGTCTGAATTCATTTTAATTGAGGTGCAAGTGAGCAGACATATCTGAAGTACAATTTTTAAAGGAAAAAAAAATACTCGGTATGTTCACATAATGTCTATATACTGCTGGTCACAGGGTCCACAGACAGGGGGGAAGCGCTAGTTAGGAAGTTGCCAGATAAAGTTTTTAGGTTACCAGCATTTAAGATCGATAGACAACTTTATAGTCAGAAAAACATTTACAGTTTCACTGGAATAGTAGTAAATACACAAACCGGAGGTATTTTTGTAGGTTTGCTAGAAATTATCAGATATGGAATAAATAAAAAAAAACCCAACCCCAAGTTTATGAACGCTTTCAAAAATATAAAACACTTCTTATCCGTTCCCATTCTAAACCAGAACCACGCTCTGTTCGCTTTGTAGGTAATGTCACCTCAGTGCTATCTGTCTGCCTGAATAATTCTGAGATAAAGCAATATTGTTTCTAAAGAAGTGCTTAACCAAACACAGAAAATAATAACTCGTATCTGAATTAAGATGATAAATATCTGACTCTCTAGGAATCCAGAATAACCAAAATGCCAACCAGCAATCGAAAGAAGCAACAAGCACAGAATTTTGAAACTGCCACAATTACCATCAGGAATTCAGATGACTTTTTAACTTGCATATAATTGTGATTAGTAGAGGCAGAACGATTCTAAACTGACAATAGGATTAACCAGATCATAAAGCCAATGCTTTAAAATAAATTAATAATAATAAAAAAAAGATACTTCCTTTGTGGCAGTTAATCCACTTAAAGAGTTAAAAATTATCCACTAGATATAGCACTTTGTAAAGTGCATTAGCAATCAGTTCTCATCTTTCTCTCAAATGGAATAGACGGAATTGAATTCACTATTTTAAAGTAATCATGATGGTTGCATACTTTCTTAAACCTTAAAGCAGTGCCATACTATAGATGCATTTGCATAATGATACTGCAATAGCTCACATAGGAAGGTTATTATAGCACCTAACCTCATTTTTATGTTATTCTTTATCAGCTCCTTGTGTGGCCATGTTGACCTCTCACCTTAATTCACATTTTCCTTTCAGAAGCCGGATCTTTAACATACAGATTGTTGTTCGGCAAACTCAAAGGAAGAAATCCACCAAAATGCAGGAGTACATTTTGTATACAACCAGTAAGTGCACAAGTCACACTGGATCATTAAAGCTGATCTATAAATGTCATTTCCAAAGCGTATCCGGAATACAGAACTACTAAGAACATACATTTTAATTATGACATGCAATTTATTTAAATATTAAATACATCATATTTAATGCAAATTTTAATTGCAGACATATGAAACCCTCCCACATACATGTATAATCTAGGGCGTACACAAGAACCGTTTATTATGCACTCCTATGCTGTAAGGCAGAAATGGTTTATACTATACTACTGAAGAAAAAAAAAAAAGCTACAGAAGGGTTTATACCCTGCGAATACTTGAGTTCTGTTCTTTCATCAGTAACAGAAGACAAATATTCTGAAATAAAAATAAGGTTTAAATCTATTTTATTTAGGAACAAAAAGAAACACTGTAAAACATCTTTCAGGCATTTGTAAATACAGAAATAAAGTTAGAGACTGTTTCATGGAAGTCAATATGCATATAAACTATTCTAGTGGAAGTTAGAAGAAATGCCCCTATTTGTTACAGCAGGCACAAAAATTTTTTTCCCTTAAGTTTCAGCAGAAAGTAGCAGAATAAACAGGATTAATCATTTTCACATGATAATATATTTCTGTCTTGGCTCTACATACTTATTAAAAGACTCTCTATAATAGTGCACTTAGTTACAAAATAGAGAAGTAGAATACAATGATGATTCAAAAAAAAAAAAGTTTACAAAATAATGTGGTATTATCCAGTTATTTATTTCATGTTATAACAGAGAGAACCAACTAGTGAATAATTTTGGGAAGGAGAGGGGTGGAAATACTTTTAAAAAACCCCTAGAAGCAGAAATTATATGAAATGAATTAAAAAAAAAAATCTTAAAAATGGACTAGATATTGCTATCGTTTTGCTGATATCAGAACATTCTTTTTAAACCCATTCCAATACACTTCAGCGATAGAAGTGTTAACTCTGCACAGATAAAGCATTATAAATCTTTTCTCTTTTTTTTGTGAACTAAAAATCAGCTTGATTTTAATCAGCAGCATGTTTCAACACAGACTTAGAATTCCTGCCTTCAAAGAAGGCTTAAATAAAATTGCCATTGGGCACATTTACATTAGAAGTATAATTTATGCCTGCAAGTGAATAAAGAGCAGTCCTTTATGGCTGAAACTCTGCTACAGCATCCACGAGAAATGCAGTCAAAGTACTGTGTTAAATATCTATAAACAGCATCAATAAAGACATTTGGGGGGGGGGAGGGAAGAAAAGATATGCAAAGGCTTGAAAAAAACCCCCAACATATTTTCTACTTACTCTCACCATTCTTAAGAGCAGGCACAACATTCACTCCACACAGTGGGAGACATTTATACAGTCTATTCACACAAAAAAATATCTCCAAGATTACAAATCCCCCAAACGATGCTGACAAAGCAGGCACCATAGGAAAAGAAAAAGTTAAGCAAACTTACCTGCTGTAAGTACATAAAAGTCAAGGCACAGGAGAGCTGGGGACACATGCCCACGTTCGGCAGTGCCACGCAGGTTGCACCCGTAAGGGGATGCTGCATGGTGTTGCTCTGAAGTCTACGTAGAACAAGTGAGGGGGCTTGCATGCAAGCACGTTTGCCCTATCTTGTCACTACGTTTTTTTCCTTTTGATTATTTGAAGTGAGAAACAGTATTTCCTGAATGCCTTTTTTTCCAGCGCTAGATCCCTACATTCATTTGTCAGCTAAGGCAACTTGGTAGATTTAAACTACGAATTTTTAACAGAGAGGAAAAAAAGAAGACACAGCCTGCAGCCTATTGATGAGCAAATGGAACTTCCTCAATGACAGAGAGAGCTGAAGCTTGTCTCACAACAGTAGCTGCTGACTAGTAGAGAGAGAGATTGACTCAGTGAGGCTCAGTCGGCTGGTGCTGATGCTGCACAGCTTCTCATTTGTCAAATGGGTCCTAGGGCAGGGTCTTTACTACTCACCAAAATTCAAATACTGCATTTTAAAAATCCCTGGAGAGGATAGGGAAGGAGAGAAAGTGAGCGTGCTGCATCACAGGCATCCATGAGATCTGGGCAATTAGTGTCATTGCCCAGCTGGGACTGAATGCCTGTTATGATTCTGCACGCACGCATACACACTCACACACACACTTTTTTTCTTTCCTCCCAGGACTCACACCTGACATAAAAAGGGCTTTCCCCTTCTAAGAACAAAAGTATGAAGCACAAAGTGGGGAAGGGAAAGAATCTTGGCTAGTCAAGAGGATTCCAGCAAATATACAGTGCTATCAGTAAATGAGCTTTTTTTTTTAAAATACAAATTAATGTGATATCTATGTTTCATTCACCATCTAGTTTCCCAGAAAAGCCTATAAAAGCATTACAGTGAAACTGTGAAATATTTGTGTAACCACTGCAGCAGAAACAGTAGGAATGAAACAAAATTCTATGGCACACTGTGCCTAATTTACTGGGGAGGGCGGGGGGGAGCAGGCTTGGATAAAGACCGTGTCTTAAAATTGGTCTAAAACCCATCTCATCTAAAATTACAAATTTATTTGACAGGTAGTCAACTTATTATAAAGGACTGCCCTATCAGGTTACATGGAAAAATTACATTTGCAATTTTCAGAATTTAATGTTTACATTTTACTTTGAGAGTGATACCTCATATTAGTATTCCACACTTGCAGGCTTTTTCTCTCTCTCCCCCCACCCCCCCCTTTATTTTATGGAGTAATAATTATTCATTAGTAGATCTAGTTAGTCTTTATGTAATAAAGTAGGATGTGACCTGCAAATCAAATAATTTATATTACAGCTTGTCCTTGAGGTACTATATTACAGGTCTCTTTTTTCTTAGATACAACTCAAGTATAACAGAAGATACTACTATTTTTAATTAGAATTTGACAAATGAATTAAATATTAATTCTTCAGGAAAGAAGGTCAAACCTCAAAGCAACACCTGAGGTTTTGAAGGGGTTCCTTTTTAAAAGACTCTGTAGAAGATTTTACAATTGCCTCTTTTATAGGATAACTAACGCCCACAAAAACGCATCTTAGATCAAGAGTTGAATGTTAACAACAGTAAGTAAATAACTCACACACAAGAGAACTCTATTTCATCAACAGCGTAACTAGTTTGATATTAAGAGCTACCCTGAAAAACAAATAATAGTCCCCACTTAACTGGAAACAGATACAAAACATGTCACTGCAACTCAGGCACTGTATTATAAGAAAAAATAAAAATATTCTTTTTCATTCTACATGTGCGCACACATACCTGCACCCACACAAGCCTCAGAGACTGATTTAGATCCACTAAGTCTTCTTCATGCAAAACAGAAAATTTTCCAGCAGAATCAGTTATTACATAATTTTCTTTTTCACAAGCAGTCAATGCAACAAACCCAATGTATTTCGAACTCGGCAATCAACACCAAAACAATCATGCATAAACTTACAAGACAGGGATTGGTTTTGGCTTAGGAAACATCCATGCTTTTGTAGTTTATCATGAACTGATCTACTAGAACAGCCCAGATACAGGCTAGCACAGATTATTACACACACAAGAAAAAAACCCAACACCCAAACAAAAAAACAAAAACCAAACCACCAACAAAAAGCCACACACACCACAGAGCAAGAGCGAGCAAGAAGGAGGAGGAATGAACTCTCTTCTATGCCCTTTCTCCTTTTTTATTCTTTCTCTCTGCCTTAAGCAGTCTCCTGTTCTGACAGGAGTATGTCATGCTTTTCTTCATTCTTTCTTTTTTTTTTTTTCCTAGCACAGAAAGGCTGTTATTCTGCAAATGCCCTAAGCTCATAGAATTTTCCCTTCAGCTCATTTTCATATGAAATACCATAAATAATACATGGTACTTTAATAAGACCTTATCAGAATGTTTAATGAAAAACAAATACGTTATGTAAGGAGGCAAATAACCAACTCGTTCCACATAATGTCAAAATCAAAGGCAGCACACTTCCTAGCCAAACAGTTTGGAACTATATAAGTCTATCCAATTTCCCAAAGTGAAGTTCTGGAACATGGTGATGGTCAAGCAAAGTTTCTTCTGTCTATTGCACTATTTTACAGCTAAAAGGACATCCATAAAACAGATTAAACTCTTAAAAGCTGTGTGTTGAACAATTACTTGAAGAGAAATTAGTAGTGAAAATGTAGCCAGTATTAATTGTAAAAATAAATTTCTCATTGGCCTTTTATCCTTAATTTTCACACATTTCAAAGGAAGAAAAATATGACCCACAAATGAATGCCTTACATTTCTATATTCACATTATTAAAACGAGAACATCAATGTTTTAACCATCCAAATCATCTATACACAGAGAAACCATAAACATGCATAATTCAGTAGAGACCTAAAAAAGAAACAAAATTCTTTAGCCTGAGATACACTACTTCAAGAGATGCAGAGAAAAGTCATTACCAATTTTAATCCCTTCCAAGGATAACTTGTCATTATGTCTAAAACCAAAAAAGGTAACAAAATGTGTTTTCTTTTTATAAAAATAAAATCAATGTCTCTTCTTTAAACTCATTTCCTTGTTCATACACACTCCCCTACCAAACCCAACCCATCAATCATAACCACATTCCAAGTTATGACTATATATACAGTAAATACCACCACAAATTTGCCAAAGGTACATGAATGACTGTACACAATCTGACCTTCTATCCTCATGCACAGTGACAGTATCGCTATAACTGCTATGCAATTTCACAGAACAGCATATGCCCCATCAATAGTTCATCTGCAAATTATTAATAACTTGATTTTTCCCTTATTCTACAAAATCAATGCCTGCAATTGCAAAGCCCACTTTGCCTACAGGATATGACATCTTCCAGTTGCCTCAGTGCTGCTCTGTTGGGTCAGTAACTGAACTCGGTTATCCCACACTCAGTTGCTGATATTATCAACTAGATATCAATGAACAGCAACTACAGACCTTTTTCAAAACAAAAGGAAGCTACACAACCTAAATCAGCCTCTGTGGGAGTTCAATTAGAAATGTAGAAATAAAAAGTTCTTGTACACTGCCATTTAAAACATACTAACAGCAAATTGTCAATCAATCCTGAATATGCAAATAAAAACATGAAATCAAAGAATCTCTAAACAAAGCAAAAAGAAGCAACAGCATTTTTCACACAGCTGAGGTACAAATACAAAAACACTCTTTCATTTACAATGCATTTGTTTACTTAGTATAACATGTTCCATTTAAAATCATCCCCTCAATTTGTTGTGATCTGGTAGTCAACTTCTATGTCTCAAGACTTAAGTTCAAATTTCACGTTTACAAACATTCGACCTAAAAGCTGAGCTTTAGAATTATTACAGCAGACTGCCTAATCAGTCAAACCTTTTCCATCAAGGAAAAAAAAAGATCTGGAAGAGATCACCTGCAAGAGCACTCACCATGTTACACTTCAAACTTGTCCAAGTAGCACCCTACACTAACAATTTAACACATATAGAAGACATACAGTACTATAAAGACTCTATCGCTTCAGATGTCAAGTATAAAAATAAATAATAAAATCACAACTGCATATTACATTAGCCATGTGAAGATTTAATTTTCTTCTCCACTTTATAAGATGGTTGATGTGGTATAAAAATAACTCAGGCAAGTGGTATAGAAGCTAATAGTAGTCCTTTTCTAACACCACATGAAAAAATAGCTCCCAGGACTTCAAACCAGGAAAAGAAGCATATTATGAGTTTAAAAATAGAATGCTGCATTAACATATTTTGATAAATTACTAGCAATCATTAATATCTTTGCCTTTATTCCACATAGTATTCTATTTTCTTATATATGCATGGAGTGTTTTTTGAAAACAAACTAGTGAAATACCACTAATGTTTTAAAATAATTTGTTTTGTCATAAAAAGACTAAATAAAAGGGTTTCCGTCTATTCTTTTCAATTAATGGGCGACATCTCATCCTTCCAGTGATATTTTCTTGTCATGAAAATCCCTATTTCTAATTTAAGGGTTCAGTTAAGATTGCTCTTCTTACAAGGTCTTTGCACAAAGATCAAGACATTACAGAGGCTCGTGCTTACCTCAGGCAAATAAGAATCACTAATTTTCTGTTTCTATTAAGCACTGTGTTATGTCCATTGACTTCTCCAGTATTTCATACGCAATGTCTACAAAGACTCTGTAGTACAGTTAACCTCTTCAGCACCACTTAATACATATTTCATAAGCATTCAATATTAACTATCTAGATTTTGCACACCAAGAGAAGCCAAGAGCCCTTCTTCCCCATACATGTGTTTGAAGTGGGGAAGATAACTAAAGAACTAATTAAAATAGTTCAGCCCTTAAACAGTTAGAGACAATTCCAAACAGGAGATGCATGTTCCTTGGTAGGTCTTATTTTCCTGGCCTACAGTATCTAGATATTCTGTAGAAAGCAAGGAGAAGGGGTGTGGGGGGCGGGGGAGTATGGGAAGAAGACTGGCCTAACGACCTGATCCTGATTCCATTTCATGCGAATTTACACCAGTGTATCTCTTCAAAATTAAGTAGATTTACTCGTGATTCTTCACTGTAGAAAGGAAGGTTAGCATCCAAGCCTATGAGTCCTCTTTGTCCCCTCGCACCCGAGACCTGGTCTCCCCTCGAAGGGTTTTCTTTGCCGGCGCTCCTTGAACAGCTATACCAGGAACTCCATCTAGTGGAGACGCAGGTTATATCAGCCTCAGCTTAAACCAGTTACTCAAATACAATGAGCTGTAGCCAATTTTTGATGGTGTAACTGAATCTGCTATGCGATTTGCATAGTAAATAGAGGATAGAAAAAAGTATTTTATCAGAGTTGTGTCTCAAAAACACACGGCTACGTCAAAGCACAATAGTGCGCTGAAGGCACAGGATGAGGTTCCAAAGCACCTTAGATTGCCTTGGGATCACCATCGCCCTTGCTCTCGGCTGTTCCCATCCCTCTTTTATCCCAGCATTGGCGCAAATGACTCAGTTGCCAGACAACTGGAAAGACAGTATGGCTGATAACTGAAGTAGCAAAAGCCTTCAGGAAGCACTCGTCACCCGGTGGCACAAACGTCATTGCCAGAACAAAAGAAGGACTGCACTGTGCAGAGGAAGAAGCAATGAGTGCAGCAGCCCTGATTTAGGGAAGCTTCACATGATGTGCAATTATTTTTTTTTTTCTTGAGGGGTGGGAGAAGGTGAGGAGAGGAAAGAAAAAAAAAGCAGTTTTATCTAAACTATTACCTTCTAAGCACAGACTCAAGAAAGCAGAGAAATAGACAGACCGACCCAAGAAAGTGGAATAGAAATCAGGACAAAAAAAATCTTTAAATCTTTTGTCAATCCCACTCCCACCTCACCTAGCACAAAGGCAGCGCAGACACTTCAACATTTCATTTTCAGAAGCACAGGGTGCTCTCACCCACCTGCACTACTGTCACAACAGCAAATAAACTTTTTCAAACAAACATAAACAGAGATTCTTTATCTCTGACACACAGTACAAGCCTGCTTCATAGAAGAACCACTTTGACTGAAGGGTCCAGCTATAATAGTTATCATTTAGGTTATTATTTAGTTACCATTTAGGTTATTATTAGCAAGAAGACATCAGTGTGTCATGTGTAGTGCTGCCCTGTAATATGCTTTCCAAAAATTCCAGATGAAAAAATGTAACAATACGACTCTTAGAATGTTAATTCAGAATTTTTTTAAAAAGTAACATACACAACTAATGACTATTTATCACAGAAAATTGTGTACAACTTGTTAAGTAGCTTAAAGCTTCAGTATGTAGGATGGGAGGGCTACAAACTACTCAGAAAAAACGTCTACAGTTTCATCTAAAGTGATGAAGCCTACCTTTGCCTGTTGCCATTATTGGCTGCTTGGTAAGTGTCATGAGAAAGAGACAATATTTGAATAGTAAGGACGTACTATATATATTTAACCCAAATTTGTTTTTCATTCATTTTCTTATTTTATATAGACACAAGTCGCTTGCAGTACTACAACCACTCTTTTGTTTACCTCAAATACACTTATTTTAAACTAAAATTTTCACAGAAACTAATTAATCGAAAAGCTTGCCCCAATTTTTCGCTCCTTGATTTGCACCATCATGCTTTGCTGTTGTTATGAAATCACAAGGAAAGAATTTAACTTGACTGGAAAATAAGCAGCAGGAGCACACTTAAAGTTTGTTTTCATACGATAGTAATAAAAGTTAAAAAAAACCCAAACCAAATGCAATTATAAGTATATGTAGTAGGTCAGCATAAACAGATCCTGCTGAAATTTTAGGTTTTTGTGAAAGATTATTAATCTCTTCACAAAAAAGTTTTTTTAAAATGTCAAATCTCAGGAGGAGAATAAATGATAAATTAATTATACTACTATGTAAAGGCTCTACCTTTTCTCCGCAGGAATGAAATTAACAGTTTCCTACAATGAAACCACTTCTCCTTTTATTATTCTGTCTTCAGCTGAGTATCTCTTATATATTTTGCTCCAATCTAAATCCACCAGACTTAGTCCACAACGCAGCAGCTCATTTTAATGTATAGCAGCTAAATATCACCATGCTCATGTACCAAGCCAACAAATCCTCCATTAACTGCAGGTGGATCTCCATGTCTCCACTGCCCCTATCCTTTGCTTATAGTTTACAGCCTGCCTGTGCCCCGGGAGTACATGATCCCTCCAGTGCAATGAACGATACCTCCAAAGCTCCCTCAAGAACTTTATTTATCATCATCTACCATTAAAGTTCAAAATATTCCTCATCATTTTGACACCATCCCATAAGAGGGACTAAGTCAGTTTTAAATTTAGCTCAATGACTCTTCAAAATCTAGCCCTTCATCTCCAATTCTTTCTTGTGGCTTTCAATCTGTCAACTAAAACCTCTTAAAATTCTTATGGCCAAGCCTAAAGGGTTCTAGCTAAATACCCATCTTCATCCAGAGATAAAGATGCAGCTCAGAAGAATTAAAATAGAGGGGTTTGTAGCTTTGAGCTTCAGTTTCTGCTGAAGCACTATCAAGGCTTTCCAAAGTAGCCAACTACACACTCTCCAAAAGACCATTCCAGCAGCAAGACATCAGATGCCATAATCCAACTTCACTCCTATGCCAGAAGGAGTTAAACACCCCGAGAAGGGTTAGTTGTTTTGGCTTGGGTTGGGTGGGGTTTTTGTTGTTGCTGTTGTTTTTCTTTCTTTTGGGAGGGTTTTTTTAGACTTATGAATTTTGGCTCTATATAACCCTTGCAGAGTCATGTGTTTTGGCATAAAGGCACCTTTGCATATAGAATTGATAAAAAGCTGCCCACAAAGGCCTGCTCATTAAACCTTGAAACAGGGACAGAAGTCCTGTACGAGAAAGTTCAATTTTATATACAGAGCCAATATTGTGTCTCTTTTTTTTTTTTCCCAGTTTATCTGCTGGTTTTGAAAGAAGCAGTTGCTTTTTTCTAGACATTTTTTGCCCTGAATTCTTCAGGGATCCTGCCCTCTCCATACTACCTTTCCAATCGCTTCATTAGTGTAACCTCTATCAGGACTGCTCATAAGTCCAGCATCAGCTCCCTCCTCTCTTCACACTCTAATTGGTATTTTTTTTATATCTTTTCCTACTTCAATTGATAAGGTGTCACATTCAACATCTCCGAGTCTTCCTTTTCTTCAGCTAATAACTAGACTCTGCAAATTCTTCTACAATATCCTCTAGAAGTTGTTTGCTCTCATCAACAGTAATCAACTCTCTCTTGTTATGGTGGCCATCCTTCACCTCTCTTACTTGTAATTCCTTCCTCCTTGATCTTCTTTTATTCAATGAAATCCACACTGGTAACACTGAATTCACTCTTCTTTTCCCCTCTGCTGCTTTTTGGCACTATCACCGCTTCTTTTGCTTTCTACATAAAGTTCAAGTTTTTCATCCTCCAGGATTCAGATCATTCAAGACTTGGCATTAAAATCTACTCCTGTTAAACAATTACACATGGATTACCTGACATTCCTTACTTGCTCTCTCTCACACATCTACAACCAGACTCCCCGATGCTCTACTCATGCATCAAACCACCTTTCACTTTGGATAGGATTTTCACCTCCTTTACCTCCTTTGAAATATGAACATTTCCGAAGAAAGATAGCTCAAAACACCTAAGTTATGTTATGTGTCCGTAATACAATGTACAATATGTAACATTCAATACTTTATATCAGAAATAGACTGGTAAGCATGACCACAAGCATAACAAGCAGGGCTTGCACTTTGTCCCACTTCCTTTTAACGTCCAAAAATCTTCCAGTTATGACAGACACAAACATCCTTACAAATCAAAAGAAAACATACATTAAAGCTTGTTCATTCTAACTATGCTTATGTCAATCTTAAAAGGTCTAGTTTGTGGTTGTGTTTTGTTTTTTTTTTTTAAATTAGACTTGTTCACATTTCTCAAAGATTTCCCCCTCCAAAGCCATTAATATTCATGTAATTAGAAGAAAAAATAACGTTTTAGCAAAATTCTCTCTGAAATGTTTTTACACACACAAATAACACTCTCTCATTGCTTGTCTTGAATTATATTAGTCCTACTGAAACTAGCTATACAGTTAAGACGCTGTGGGTGTATTTATTCCTTTAAATTCTACAATTTGGCCATGAAATTTAAAATAATCTCAAGATAAAAAAGCAACATCAAATTTTTAACACTCAAAAATAAATTATTACAAACATTTGAATTAAAGAAATTGTCACAGAAAAAATGAAAACAAATTACTCTTAAAATTTAACTTATTTTTAGTTACTTCTTGGCTAAATTCTGACTATATAAAAGCTTAAGCATGTATCCCCTCATAGCTTTTATCTTTTTTCAGGTAAGTATACCTTGCTTTGTCATTAAAACTATATAGATTACCACAAAAAAACCCAAACCAAACCAAAACAAAAAAACCCCAACAATAACAAAAAAACACCACACAGGAAGAAGATCTACAATGGAGTTATTTGAAGACACTCCTTTTTGTAAACCTGAGTGATACATGAAATTCAGCTACTCAAGAGCTCTAAAAGTATAGAATACATCAGTGAGGTCAGATAACACATAGTTACGGAGTGTCCAGGCATAATGTGCTAAATGCATTCTCAAAAACAATATGAAAGCATACAAACTATTGTCTTAGAGCTTGTAGCGCTTCCCAGTAGAGTATCTAATGGCTCATACACACACAAAAAGCATTTTGTTCTAATTTAAATCTCCCACCTAGCATTTTCCACCTTCACCCACCAAACCAAATTGCTCAGCTATGAAAGGCCTATCTACATCCCAAGAACACAAAAGGAGCAGAAACATTACTCTTATTAGACCAGACAGCTAAGTTAAAGCTAGCATGGGTAAGCTTGCGCCTTCCTCTCAGTGCTGACAGAGCATAGACATGTTTCCATAAATAGTCAGGAGACAGCAGACTACTGATCTTCTCCAGAACACATGCACAATTTCCATTTAAACAAAGCACAAAATAACACATCAAATAGATAACCTTAATAATTAGCAATTATCATATTTAAATGAAGGAACAGGGGACTGACAAGTTAGATACTGTTAGATACTAACTATTTTTGAAGGGGTCATTCAAATCAATACAAAGCCAAGACTACAGACAACTCACTTTAAGTTATGACACTATATCCACAAAGCGCATATATCAAAAAAAGCGCACCAATCGGTATACATCTTGTGCATTACTAAAAAGGTATAGTTAAAATTAAAAATTAACTAAACTTAAACTTGCCAAATTATTCACATCAGATACCAACATACCTGTTCTTCCTTACCACAGCACAGTGCAAGTTTTAATGCTTCTGTGCATTTGCATCAGCTCTGACCTGCCAGGACTGCCCCTGGGAATGACTCCTCAGATCATTCTGTGTGTCTGCTCAAACCTTTGGCCTCCTTCCTGAGCCTGCCATCGCAGGTGCCAATTGTGATGAGGATAATTCTGCTGCAGGAGACTAATTGAGACCAGCCTTGAATTTCATCTAGGCCACTAAACAGTCATCAGGTGCTAACATCAGGTCTCAGTCAACATAAGCCAGGTGACCTACACACAAAGGGTTTCGCATCTAATTAGAAGTGTTTAGTGCCATCCAGTTACCCGAAAGTGAACTCTGAAGAGAGAGACCATACCTCACTGTGTACATAATAACCTCCCTGCTCCAGAGACAATCTCAACTCCTATTAAGATGTAGCACATACCCTACTGTATCAGCTACATGATGTGTATAATAGATGCAGTTTTAGTACTGCATCTTGAATTTTTACTAGAAGCTGATATTACTTGTACCAAAATTGCATTCCCTAATTCTGCCAAGAAACATTGCTAGGGTGTAAGAATCTTACATATCAATAAAAAAGGTAAA
This sequence comes from Calidris pugnax, assembly GCF_001431845.1. Classification (NCBI taxonomy): domain Eukaryota; kingdom Metazoa; phylum Chordata; class Aves; order Charadriiformes; family Scolopacidae; genus Calidris; species Calidris pugnax. The sequence continues at coordinate 10,745,191 of NW_015090794.1, forward strand.
ATATCAGATATTTGAACTGTCTCCACTGGAATACAGAATAGTTCAGAACAAAATTAGATGCAAGGATTCACTAGTAATCTCCAGACACAGCAACTTCAAGATCTCACAGATAACAAACCAGCAGAAAAACAAAACAACCAAGATTAAGTAAAATCAGCATCTATACTAGAAATAACAAATAGGAAAAAAATCTATAATATTGTTCCATCCTCCATTTATTGTGAGCCAAATTCACTGAAACTAGTAAAAGTCTGAATGCTCACTGAATGCAGTCCTGGGCTCTCTGAACACAAAACACCTGCAGTGCTGCAGATAAGTTAGCAGGAACATTTTTCTCAAGGATTTGGTGATCCTTTTCAAGTTAAATCACATGAAAAATTATCATTTTATTAGTTTCTGCAATACTACTACTAAATAAAATAAATAAATTCTGCAGTAATATTACTAAAATAAGAGGCAATACCAGGACTGGATAATCATTTACGCCTGATTCACGCCACCAGTCCTCAAAAAAATTGCCTCAACACAAAGTCAAGGTGGGTTTTCATTTACTCATCATTCTTAATTAAATATTTCAGAACCTATTGCTGAAGAGCCAACATGATTTTTGAGACTGAAATAATATGGAAAGAAACACTGTTGAAAAAAACAAACTTTAACAATCTTATTTACCTAAATCTTGCCAAAATAATTCAACTGCCATAAAACAGACTTAGTCAAGGAACAAGACAGCCTTGCTGCATAATTCATCAGCCATTTTAATCCTGTTTATGAGTATCAGGTTCTCTACAGAAATGCTTTTAAAGATTGCTTAAGAAAAAATCATTGCTAGTTAGGGATTTATGAAATGTATTACCAGCAGATAAAACAATAAACCAAAACCCACCCTTTGGCCTCTGTAATGGCACATGATATTGATATAAAGAAAACTTATACCCCTCTGCCGAAATCATAAACAAACTGCAAATGCTAATACTTTACATGGAAAACTGATATGAATTAATAGGTTTTCCTTAGCTTTTACCTTCATTGAAAAATATTACACACAAAGGACTATTTACTCAATTCTGAGATTGCTCTGGATCTCGATTATTCCATTCAAGCTAAAAACAAAAATTTGATGAAAAAAATGGAGTTGTACACACAGCGTTAGTCCTAATTACTGAAGAAACTGAAATGTTAAACTATTTTTACTTTTTTCATATATAGCCATCCCTAAATTATTTTATGTATCGACACATTTCCACATAAACCATACTGACAAAACTACATTACACACGTGACTAAGACTGTGAACTAAATACTCAAAGCCTCTGAAACAACAGAACTAAGTTTATCTGTGTATTGTGAATTTGTACGTCCTGATTATGCTATTACATACATCTTTCCCACACACACCTCGACCCTCTCTCAATGTAGAATATATGGATTTGAAATAACCTAGTACGTCCCACTGGAATGACTGAATCACAAAATAAGAAACCTTTGCTTCCTCATCTTCATTCATTCTTTTTTGTTCTCTAGTCTAGCATTCACCCCTGCTCCAATGAAATCGGACACTTCTGTCCTCTACAAAGCTTCAATAACAGCAGGAGGGAACCAAAGAGGGCTCCAGTGCCCAGCTCCAGTCTGGCTCAAACCCTGTGACACAACCAAGCCTGCAGGCCAGCAGACTTAGGCAGTCACATCGACTGGGACAGCTCGCGCACAGCTCTATCAGATGCCCTGAAACTGTGAACCAGGGGCAGAACCAGCAGCTGTTCTTACAGGACTTGCACACACAGCTGGATCTATACCAGGATAGGTGAGATGCTCATAATGGGCAAAATCTTGAGATTTTAAACATTAACCTCTATGAGTCATTTAACAGGTGTTACTCAGTCAAATCTGAGCAGGTATTCAGACTGCTTTTAAAGAACCAAAGTCATGTTCACGAAAAAGGTCCCATCAGCCACCTATCAAAGTCTGCTAGAATCATTAAGAATTTTCTTTTTTTATTAACCTCCCTCTTTCCCTGTCCCGCCAACACAAATATTCGATTTCTTTAGCTGTTTCCTCACAGAACTGAACAACTGTTTCATGTTTCTTAAGAAGAATGTTCTGGGCAATTGCATCAAGTCAAATATTTAATTCCAAAAGGTTTAAATACATCAAGTTAATCTTGAGGATGATTTTCACATTTCTGGACAAAATCTAATAAAGTGCTGCAGATCCCTCACACTTTGGTGTGAAAGAGATAGGTGGATATCCCCAGCTCAGCCCTGTCCAGCTAGTGGTCTCAAAGGCCTATGCCTCTTGCTTGCCCCCTTGTCAATATTCATCATACCTCACTTGTGTCAAAATAGCCAGTGGATTTTGTCAGACTTGCTTGGTTTTAAGAGTCAGAGTAACCATCAGCACATGAAGCTCTACTACACATTCATAACATACAAACAGAAAAAAATAATGCTAGAAGAGACATTGGATTTCTCTGTACCAAGAGATTTTTGTCCCAACAGGCAATAAATCATCATGACTGGATGATCAACAGTCATTCCTCAGAGATAAAGATGTGATATTAGACTGATACACCCTCAGTCATAGGCAGGTACCAATCTGAAATAGGTTAAGAATCAGCAGGCCTTGGGCTTCAAAAAAACCCGACCATGAGACACCTTCACATAGAGTGACGCAGCAGTCCTGAATCCACACTGGACCCTCTGTAATTCTTGTTATCCCTTCTGTGACACCACTGGGATGTGTCCATCACCTACACTCCAAACAGCTTCTCAGTCATCATTACAGTTACATCAAATGAACTTTGCATGTAAAGATACACACTCCCACTTCATGTTGTTCTGTGTATGGTTTCTTCGCCTCTCCAGTCAAAGAGCCTGCATTTAACAAAAGCACTTTAGAAGACGGTGCAAAATGAAGACAAGGGTATGAAGTGAATGCTTCCCAACTGATCTATCCTTAGGTACAGGATTTATAAAGCTGAATATTAATGAGTATTAACAGTTGTTTGGGTTTTTTTTTTTTTTTTTTACTATTTGTTGACCATTTATTCTTGTACTTCAGTTTTAGTTTCACTAGAATGTGTTGCTTTTATCTTCATAATGGTTAATGGGGTTTTTATAGAAAACATCGATGGTTGTGTTCCTTAAGAAATTCTATATAGAAGGAACACTGGTAACATACCACAACTATAATTATTTTTTCTTGAACATGTTCATTACCAATATTTAGTTGCCTTCCAGAACTGTAAGATTTTTATTTATTTCATTTCAAAAGATCCACAAAGTATGTTTTGGAGTCCACAATATACAATTTGCTTTTGGTTGTATGACCTAGAATCATTTCTGGAAAGCAGAAAGTTTCTCCCCAAATACTCTCTATATACTTGGGAACCTTCTTACATGTAATTAAACAATAGCTGTTTAGTTAAAAAAATAACAAACCAAAGTAAAAATAAAACAGAAAAAAGAAAAGGCATCCTGATAGGGGATATTTTCTATTAAAAAAAATAAAATCTATTTATGTATTCATATAATCCTATTGTAGTTCAGAGCGGAGGTGAGGTATTCAAATTGTATTCATTACCTACAAACCCAGATACTTAACCTGGACTGAAATAACTAATCTGTACAGGAACTCCAAATTCAGATTATCTAACTAACCTCAAATGCAAAAATGACATGTTGTCTACGTAATTATGAAGAAAACCCCAGGAACTCAGACAAAAGTAATTGAGAATGGCTGCCCTTGCACAGAATTCACAGCTAGAAAATACATTCATTTTCCTATTTAAACAAATACTGCCTCTCTCTAGGATAACCAAAAAGGAAAGCTGTATTGCATGACAAATATATATGTTTTGGCAGTGTACGTTGTCTCTGCTTGCATACATCATATTCATTTCTATGGCTTAGGGAGGACAGAATGGGTTAGCTACACAGTTTAATGTGTTGATGTCTCTTTGTCCTTTTCCTCCCTGGGAAGATGAAAAATCGTATGCCTTTTTTTCATTATTAATAATGAATGCCTTTCTTGTTGACAGTCCTTGCTGCCAAGTACAAAGGCTTGAACTTTAATCTTTATGATGCAAGATTTCTGTTCACACGGAGATCAACCAAAAGGATCACATACGAGAAACTTAATACCCACTTTCTGTAATATCAGCTGTTACATTCCTTCTATAGCTTTAAAAAAAACAAAAAACAAACTCAGTATTTTTTTTCCAATATAGATTTGGTACTATTGATGGCAGACAGACTAGGGAAAGCACGATGTAACCCTTTATCTCATTGCCCCAAAAAACACCCTCAGTGATTTCTAAAACACGACGCCAAACCAAAAGGTGATCTGAAGTTGTTTTCTTCTGCATTATTCTTCCCAGAAGTTACACAGCTCTGGCACTTTTAATAATATTTGGAAATCCATCGAATTCCAGTTGTCAAATACTTTTGTGTTTGTGTGTCTATGTACACACATATACACAATATAATTACATATATTTAGAAAAAAAGATCCTGGGAGATACATACATGCACATATATGTTATTACTATTCATTACAGTAAACATCATGCAGCATCATCAATATACTCTGTCATTCTCTTCGATTTTCTAAGCCTGCTACTAGCAACGATTGTAAGAAACCTTCAGATTATGAGCCCCTGTTGGCTGGAAGTGTATCTGCAGTAAAAGAGTGGCTTGCTTTCCTTTCTCGGGTATCCTTTCTTCTGAAAAGTTTTACCTACTTCTAAAATCTGTTACACATCTCAAGAGCTAGCCTGGACTGGTAATAATTATAAAAGGTGAATGACAGTGCCAGGTTTTGTGCTTGCCCATCTCTCGAGGATGTTCTTGATGCTCTAAGCAACAACAGGAGGATGGCTGAAGATCGGATTGAAGTGGCCATTCCAAACTGAGAATACAGCTAGAAAAAAGAACTCAAAAAGGAGTAGCAGGGGACAAAATTAAATACAGGCAAACTAGTTCTCATGCCCTACAATAATATTTTAATTTTTATAGAAAACTCTGTTAAACTTCATATTACAGTGCAAAAAAAAATGGGGTGAATACTTGCTGGCCTGCAGAGGAGGAAGGGAGTAACAGTTCCAAACAGAAATTTATTTCTCTAAATGAAAGTTTAACTTAGGCAAAAGGTAACAAGATGTTGTCATGAAGTATGACATAATAAATTTCACTTCTAATATGAATACATTTAAATTAATATAATAAATGCATTCTGTTATAAATATATTTATAAAATCTAACAAATGCGAAGTAAAAATAAATTCACTAACACTTAATCTCCCACAACTCAGGAGACAGTGCATTTTACTCAATAAAATTTAAAATATTTTGTTTCATGAATAAACTTCTGTAACTTAGAATCGACAAAACATTGCTGAAATTATCAATTAAGCTTCCTATTAGACATCATTAATATGGGTTGCAAGATATTTCTTTATAAGAACTGGGAACCTCTCTAAAATAAACTATTCTCCAGATCTGCGGTATATAGCGTATCTGAACACCCCCCCCCCC
>NW_015090794.1:10750924-10826468 GCF_001431845.1 Calidris pugnax
TTTTTTTTTTTAAGTTTTATAAAAGGGGACATTCTTCCTTAAAGTACTTGATATGACCAGAATGTACATTTGACAATGTCATTCTCAGTCTCTGTACTTGAACGTAACTCTCTATACTATTTAGTCGATGAGTTTATACTCTGAAAGGATGTTTGCTCCTTTAAAAAACCCACACAAACCCTCCACTACATTCAAAAGCACCATTCTGATTGTATTTCTTATATCACACACATAACTTCTAATCAGAAAATTTTTATGTTCTTTTGTTTTGACATAAAAAAATCAGTCACTAGAAATTTCTTTTCCCTTCAGCACTCACAAACATTCCAAGTATACTGTGCCAATGCTTACTTAGTTACACAATATTTTTTGTGTGCTATCACAAGTCAATTTTGCTTTATGCATAGCTTTTGCCAAATTAAATGCAACTTTACTTGAGTTATGTCTCATGTAATTTTTATTTTTACTCCAGCAAGAACTCCAAATCAAATGATTGAAGAAAAGCAGCAGTTCAGTTTAAATGTAGGAATTTCTGGTTTTCAGCAGAAGAAAAATTCAAACTCTCAACGCTCCTGACCCTTACACATACTTTTGATGTTGCTTTATTGTTAAATAGAACATGATGGTGTAACTTACTCAAAGTAATTTTACAAACACAAATTTGTTACTGGCAGTGAGAAAGTGCAATGCAGGGAATAACAGACTTTTGTGGGGGATGAACACTGTAATTTATTGTTGTCTTTATCTGTTGCTGTTGTAAATTTAGTATTTGCTAATATAATTTAAATAATTGTGAAACCTGAAAAATAAAAATGACAAATAAATTTAATATAACAAATTTACTGATCCCAAATAATCAAAGACATGATTTTTTTTAGTGCGGCAACCACAAAAAAGCTGATATGCAGCTTTTTTCACTGTAGGTTTAAAAAATTAAATTGCACAAACATATTAAAGGGTTTCCATATCTGCTGCAGTGTAGACAGTTGTAGTTAGGGCTGGAGAGAGATGAGGTCAGTGACAGGAAAGAAAATGTGATTAAGTAATTCTCAATATGATGCAAACTATGACCTTTGGATTCCATTTCAAATCTAGCTATCACATTACCAAAATAATATAGTACAGGATGGATACTGTTTTGCTAATATGATATATAGATTCCTAATAGGAATTTCATATTTACGACTAAATTACAGATATGCCAACTATGATATATTTTTATATGCATGTGGTACGGTATTTCAGAACATGCTACAGCAATTTTTTTCCTTGACATACAAAAAGAATGAAGAAAAAACTTATTGAAAGATTCAAGCTGAATAACGTGTCACTGCTTACAACTTGCGTTGATTTTGTACACCAAATCTCAGTCATCTTTTATTAACAGATTCTTATTGGGAAAGCACTAAAATCTTTTAAAAATCTTGCAGAGGGTATGAAATTACATTCAGTTAAATAATACAGCAGCAAGTTACAGGGACTAAGATTTGATTCGATATTAATACATAAGAGGTTGGAAAAGACACTATAAAAAATTACTGTATCTCTAAAATACTGCACTCCAAATGGTAGCTTGTCTGTGTGAAGCAGGTTATACTGCCTTCCTTGCAAAAGTGAATTTTGCAAAAGAAAATGATCGTTTCTTTCCAAAAGTAGGCTGTGAAATATTGATTCGTGCATCATGTTACTAAAAGCTAGGCCTTCTAACTCTTGGTAATAATTATGGGAATTCAAAGAGATATGAGATACCAACTCAAAATAATCACACATAGAAGTCACATTTTTTAAGCCACCTAATTTCCTGTGAATCTGGAGGAACACAGGAGCTGGAGAGTGCAAAATACATAATTTATAACTTGCCTAAAATTTGTTTTTAAGTGACTCATTACAGAAGAATTACAAAAATATCACTTGTTCATTTCCTTTTCAGACAGGTACCCAAAGATATAAAGTAACAGGCAAGGCCACGTTAGCCCAGCTGAAAGCAACAAAGGTATACTCATCTGGCCATATCACAAGTGTATGTAGTCCTAAAACTTCATTTAATGGTGATGCCACTGCTGGTGGAACAGCTGTTATTGATACTTCCATTCACAATCACTACAGAGAAGCAGATTTGTTTGTCAATGACAGCTTTTGATCATTCTGCAAGGAAATCATAAGTAAAAAATGGCAGTTATCACCAGTTACAAATTATCTCAAAAATGTGATTTGCTTAAATTAAATATGTAATCTTACCCCTTCCTTCCATCTTAAAGCACTGCAAGGTTTTAACACACTAGAAAATACATTTGAAGATAATGTCTTTTTCCACTAAATGCTAGCCCCTTGCAATTTCAAAAACTAAACCAATAATTAGTCATAAGCTCTGAAATTATTAAAAAAAATATCCTCTTTCAAACAAACTGTTATGAAGAGAATATTTTAATTATGCGAGCAGGACCTTGATCAGGTTTATTGGGGATAATAACTTCTAAGAACACATTTTAACTCAGAAGCTGATTAGAAACTTGGAGCGTTCTCCACAGTACCCACACACTCAACTCCCTGCCACATCATCCATTTGCATAGAAGTGTCCCACCTATTGAATCCTTGAAAGCATTACACAGGTTAACAAAAGTAAAAGTTCCTTCATTCTTTCAATTCCTCTATCCTATGCACATTCAATAATGAGAAAAAGGTTTTCTGAATCAAGAGAACTCACTCCTCTACACAGAAACTACACGTTCATTACAAATTTGGGGGTTATTTTCGTATTTTGTTTAAAAAAAAAAATAGAAGCAAATTCCCTTGACATCAATAGATCAGAGCAGTGGATATGCAAATATCAGTAATCCAGTAGATAAAGAAAGAATTAATCATTAATTGCATGTAGCATGCAGGATTTGTGCCAGAAGTCTGCTACTCTGTTTTGTCAGGTCTATTTCAAGAAAAAACATCCTCAGAACTCTGAGACTGAAACCCAAAAATACCTCAACCTTTATACCTTTTTTCCAAACAGGTGTGAGACCCGGCTCAGCTGAAAATAGTATAGTTCTACTTGCAAGTGAATTAAGACTTATACAATGCCAAATAAAATGTTCAATAATGTGCTTTTGGTGTGACTGAATAAGGCATATGGATAAAAATCAGAACTACAGGAGATCACTAAATCATTTTAAAAACATGCATGAACTTTAGAATAATGCTGTCATCAGATTATTTATATTCTAGACATACAAAAGTGCCATATATTTTAGATCTTTCATGGCAAAACAAAAGCTTTACACAAGTAAAACTAAGTATTTAGATGCTTTCATGCAGGATTTATTAGTTAGTATTTTGCCCTATCTCTATATTTCTCTGAATTTCAACTGCGTTTTTGTTGTCTTAGCTTATACTGTGTGGTACATTTGTTTCATTATATATTAATTGATGAGCGATCTGAATTCATGCAGAACTACTGGATATACCTGAGACAACTTGTCCTCATGGGATCGAACTAAACAAAATCCAGACCCAGAGAAATGTAGCAGAAAAGCTCAGTTTCTTACTATTTAGAGAAAGATATCTTTACACACCTGTAATACTTATCTGAATTAATCATGCGATAGAACACAGTCTATAGAACAGCCAATAGTAAAAAAGAAGTTATTTTACACAGAAAGATATATACTGCCTTTCAAAAGATCTTCTCCTAACTCTTTCTTTATAAATATGGATAAACCTTCACCATACAAATAAGCATTTCCTTGTTTTCCAGACAAATTGTATAACTGTTACTATCTTAAGTGGTCTCAAAAAAAAAAAAAAGACTTTCTTCTCTCATCACCAAAATTTTTTTCTTTGATCTAACTGTTAAAACATAGGCAACACTGTGCTTATCTCTTTCGTTAATCAGGGCAATGACTCTCTTTCTGGGTTTCTTACCTATTTTTTTTTTCAGCATTAACCCTAAAAAGCTGCTGTTAGCCATTACTGCATGTACCAAGGCACAAACATCTCCAGCTTGAAATTTCCCACTTGTCACTAATTTTTGCTCTCTTGTTCTGCCAACTATTCTGAGAATAGCCATCAAATCTTCTTCATAGTATCCTTTTTTAATTTGTTCCAGAGCAGATAAACATACCAAGCATTCAAAATGTCACAGAACAAACAGCTCCAGCTCAAATCTTCCTCCTATCATGCTGCTCTGTCTACCAATTTAACAATACCAACTTGTACTTTATAGCCACATTTGTTAACGTAGCATAAATCTATACAATCAACTATGATTTGATTTTCTTGTTCTATTCAAATAGATTAAGCAAAACAAATAAACAAACAAAATCTGTAACCAAATAAGCCACTACCTGCAAAATCGCACTGATTTAAAAACATATTTGTAGGTAAACAAATATAAATGATATTGTAAGATTTGCATGACCAAGTAACAGGACTGATTCAAAATACAGAACAAATCAGAACAATTCTATATTGTTAGTACAAAATACGTCTAACCCATCACCTTTTTGTGTGGTATCAAGGATTTTCTGGCACTAAGGCAGAGGGGAATGGTGTTTGCTGGTAGCTGTCACACACCTCTTAACATCACTTCATATGATGTTTAGGCATTTAACAAATTATTGTTCTCCTCAAGGGAAAAAGATTTCAGATGACTAAGAATGGGGCAGTAAGTATGGAGGGCGTAATGCATCCCTAGGGATCTGTACCACATAGACTATAATACTGAAAACACTGGGCTGTTTTCCTCACACTAGAACTTACAGAAGTGCCAAACAGAGGTCTTAATCATCTGACATAAAAGAGTAATGTTACAAAGTGTAATGATAGGGTAGCTCAATAAGATAAAGTATATAACCAACTAAGATAATATACCACCATCTGCTATACATACAGGTGTAAAAATGCATATATATTGATTCAATGGAAGTTTATTCAAGCACGCAGAAAATAGTCTTGCTTGTGACAGAAGCAACAGAAAGAAAAGAGGGAGTCTGAGCTACTTAAACTTACCATGTTGAATCCTTTCAGCACAAGCCAAAACCTGTATTTTCAATTTTTTGGTTCAAATGTTAATAGTGAATTATGTTTCAGGAGTCCCTTTTCTTTGAAACAAATGGTAAGTTTTCAAATTCTTGTTATGAAGTAATTAGACCTGCACTTTAATACCTGGCTAGCCATAGGAAAGTTACCTTACTAGCTTTTACAATAAATGCAAAATTCTTTACTTGAGAAACCACCCACACATAAAGCCACTAACACAAATGCTGACAATCAGTCTGACATCCAATCTGTTTCCAACCTACAGCCACAGAAATAGAGCACTGCAAATTCCCAAAAAAGATCACTAACATTTTCCCTAGTTTAAAGCACTTTTAAACCTTTTTTATGACTCAGAATCTTTGCCCCTGCTCGCTTCACCCTTCCTCCAACTCATTAACATGTATAATTAAAATGTAACCACTGAAAGTTTTGTATCGAGGTTTTCAAAGAATAATAAGGCAACAGACTGTTACTAAAATTCAAGGCACTGAGTTCTCAAAGATTTTCTGAAAGTTCACCTCTGAAAGCCCTAGCCGTAATGGGACTACATCAGTGACAACAATTCAGCCATACAAGTTACGTGTTCATTTCCAAATAGCCAGTAACAAAAAACATATTAAATCTCTCAGATAAGAGAGCAATGAAAAGCAAAAGGAAAGAAAAACCATGTAAACAACACAGGTGGAGTTCAGTGTGAATACCATAAAACATCAATGCCTATGGTAATTCAAAATTCAAAACATTTTTGTGATGTAGCATAAACAAAAGGTTTTCATGAAACAGTAATAAGATGTTTGAATATTTTTTTCTGTGAACTGGAAACTGCAAAATACCAGGAAGACTTATCACTCACAGAATAAAGTTCAAGGGATTGGAAGAAGAAAAACCTGAAAATCAGACTTTATCCAGCAGGGGTAGATTCAACAATCTGCATTTAGATTCCAACCTCCATCATTCTGTGATTCCATAATATTAAAACTCTGAATCTTTTACTGAGTGTTGGAATAACCAGCCACTTACCTTTTATAAATTACCAAACACATATCAAATTATTCAAGCCTTTGTGGTATGCTGCTTTTAAATCTTTAAGAATTCAACACCAGCTATCCCTCTTGATAGTCAGAACCTTCACCTGCCTATGTTGTTACATAAGTTAATTAAAATATATATGAAAGCATCAAGAAAAAGTAAAATTAACAAGTGCATTGAGTTTATGCTGCAACATTTTGGTGGTGAAGTCTGTCAAGCACCGAAGTGTAAAAAGGTGAAGTGAAAAGAAATTTGGACCATCTATAATAAGGAGAAGACTAAGCAATGAAGAAAGATTAAAGTTAAATGTAATACTAGTAAGCTAAAATATTTTAGTGATGACACACCTGGAATTTCAAATCCAAATGGTAAAGACTTTATTCTAGGAAAAGGCATCTGAAGATTTAACTCTGAAATCTCTTATGATAAAGAAACCTTAAACTGCACAGTGCCAATTCTATCATCTTGCCAAATCTTTATAATTTATTAAAAATTTTAAAACTCCACTGTTGCTGAAATGTAAATAATATTGATAATTACATCCTCTTAGTTCTTGTCCTCAGCAATGATTACTGAACCTAAAAATAAATTGACCTGAAGGTTTTTAAATAAGAACGCAGAGAGATATAATCCTCTTTTGTCCAGACCAACTCTAACCACAACTTTGCTCTTACTTGTAATTCCTCATGCTATGACACTGATATCTTTTTAACACCGTTAGTATGTACTGAATGCATGAAAGACACAGGATACTGAAACTTTAAGTGGGAAAAAAAAATTCCTTTCATTCTGAGACAGATGATAGCTTCTGAAGTCTTTTCAGCTTCCACCTACCTACTGTGTTTCATTTCAGAATCCAGCACTGTCATACAAAAAAGAAGGCTTGCTCTGTCAATGGGGTAGCATATTGAACGAGTGTTCATCAAAAACCTTTATTGTCTGCCTTAAATTGGGTCTTTGCAACCATGTTTGACAGCTGAATCATAAAAACAATCTTCTGTGAGCTTTTTTAAGCTTTGGAAAGTAATATTTTAACTCCACAGTTCACCTCAACTTGTCTCTGTCTTTCTGATTAATATAACTTTAAAGAGTTTTCCCTGAATTAATTAACACTTTTATTTCATATTTACTATATTGTATTTTCACTTTTAAAAAAAGGATTTTGACTGTTCCCAAGATCTCCGTTTACCACAAATGTTTCCACAGAACATACAGACTTGAAAACAGAAAAGATGAAAATTATTCAAAGTCACAGCATTTATCCCCTCACCCGATCCATACACACGTGGCCATTTGAACATGATAAAACACCTTCTATACATACACAGCTAGCTACTAGCCAACCATAAAAGAATACCAGTTACTAGTTACAGTATACAGTTTCCAGTGGCTCCACCGTCACTGGAAGACACTCAAATTATTGCAGGCACTTTTTCTAATAGTTTAGAATGGTTAGGCCTACTCAGAAAAGCCTGACTACTGACAACGTGGACAGAAATTATTCCTACAATTTAAAAAGAAGCCTTTAAACAGTATTTAGATACATATAGAGATATATTATCCAGGTATAACAGAATGATATGAATAACCACATAAAATAATTCAGTTTAAATTGTGAAAAATAAATTTTCAAATGTTACTTCTTTGAACCTGCTACGAGGGATGTCATTGCAAAGAGAACACCTCAAAAATTTGTTTGATTTACAGAGGAGGTCTGACTTCGGAAAAGATAGAGAAATTATTCAAGTTTCACTATTGAAAATACTAAAATAAAGAAACACTGTAAGAATTTTGACAGGTAAACATTTATTTTCACAATCCTACTAGGTGTTGCTCTGGTTTTACTTTGCTCTTTATTCTTTTGCCTCCTTCCCTGGTCTCCCTCCTTTTCTGTTCCATCCTGCTCAAGTCTAAACAGATATGCATCCTTATACCTACACCTCTATGTACAGAAATGCCTTTCTAACCTTGTTACTAATATGCCTGATGCAAGTTACCCAAGAACACTGCTTCAAGAGAGGTCAAGGGAAGAGAGGGAAACATGCTCTATATACACCCCAAAATAATCACGTTTGCCCAGCTTTTTCTCTTTGGATGACAGGCAGAAGGCACAGATGCCAAGCTGTGGAAGTCATTTTCCAGTGATGGCATCTGGCTCTTTGGCACACTCCATTGACATTTGTGTTGGCTTCTTTGCCATCGCCTCCGGGTTTGTTACTGGGTTAAGATGATGATAGGATGTTGTCTGCTCCTGGATGCCACGTTTCTTTTAACTCACCTTTGATTCTATGCAATTTCTGTAAGAATAAAGCTGCTTTTCGTCCTCCTGAAATATTTGTACTTTAGCTGACATATGTAATGATGTAATTTAGGATAGTTCTGTTGTGCTAATGGATAATTTGGATAGGGCAAACCACTTCTTTGTATATTTTACACTTTAAAAACAATGTCTGCCAAAACTTAATACAAATACTTTGTTCAAGGACACAGTTTTCTTTTGTGATCTTAAAAAAAAAAAAACCCAAAACTTTGTCATTGTAATGGTACTTTCAGAAAGGACGCATTTTCAAAATTTGATTATATTTCATAATATTATGATATATAATATTATGATTATATTTCATTGTATCCTTCTCTATATACTGCAGGAAATGTTGATGCAACATTTTTATTTTACAGTAACAAGTCAATAAACTGCTATAACACATCACAAAAGGTAAGTCCAATGGGCTTATTTCACAACAACGTGGTTTCTAGTTCAGAAATATCAGTTTATATGACAGTAATTACTAAAACAGATGGGCAAGGATCCAAAAAGTGGCATCACATTGACAATGGACTGAATGCAACTGGGAGCTGTGGAGCAGAAAGGAGCTATGCCAGATTGTGTGGCAGCTGAGAATCTTATTGGTGACCATTTGCTGTGCAATCTCAGACACATCTAAAAAATTATGCATTCCCCATTGATTCCATGCTAAAAGGGTAAAAAAAAAAAACCTTTGTCTGAACTTGAACACAGTACGTGCTAACAACTTTTTTCCTTTGAGGATTTTCCTTCTTGCACTTCCTTGTTCCTATCTCCCATTCATAAGTCCAGCTTCACAATTTAGATCAATATTGTCAGATGTTACATTAGTGGCAGTCAAAACAACAACAGAGGTCTGCACACAGAATTAACCAATAGATTCAAAATATTCCTAAAACTTAGCCAGAAAAAAAACAACGCCAAACACCACATAACTCTTTCTTCCCTTCAGGAAATCCATTTTAAAATACTGGCAAAATACTGATAAGCAGCACTTTGCTAATATAAACAGGAATAAAAAATCTAGACTCAAAAGAGATATGATCTCTAAAGTGACTAGAAAAATGCAAAGCAAAACCAAAAGACCTTAACTGTATCATCTTCCCATGTAAGAGGTTTTGGTTTTTTTTTCCAAAAAGTAGTTTACACAAAACTTTCATTTAAATCTTTCTGCTGACTAGTCAGCCATTTTAGACTTAAAAAAACCATTTTTCTAACTATTATTGGAATTGGCCATCATTATGCAGAATACTAACAAACCAGCTCAGAAGATTAAGATCAATATTCATATGAATTATTCTCTTACAGCAATTAATAGCTTCCAATTGTTAAGACTAGTACAGTCACAACACAGCATTATCTTCAGTCCAATCTGATATCTAATGTTATTTAGATTATGAACAACTTTTAATAAAGAAATACTTTGGATATAAAAGGGTTGGTATTTCCTTCCGAGTCTCTCAACAGGATATTCAGGCGGGTAGCCTTGCAATTAATCTTAGCAG
This sequence comes from Calidris pugnax, assembly GCF_001431845.1. Classification (NCBI taxonomy): domain Eukaryota; kingdom Metazoa; phylum Chordata; class Aves; order Charadriiformes; family Scolopacidae; genus Calidris; species Calidris pugnax. The sequence goes on from NW_015090794.1 coordinate 10,760,790, forward strand.
TTCATTCATTTTCCAAACATACTTGCCTATTGACTCCAACAGAAAGTGCTCATTCACTCTCTTGCTTACATTAATAATACATAGGAGATAAAGCCAAGGAAATCTGCAAGACACCAGAGACTCCATTAGTTTTCTGTGTAAATTCCAAATTTGTGTCATGTAAACAGAAAGAGGTATATTATTGACACTGGTAGGTTCCTGTCCAAGCAGTCTCCTGATTACACAGGCAAGTTAGGCTGATATCACATCACCTTTGCAATTGTTACAGTGATTCTTGTAGACCCTACACAAACCTAACAAAGAGATTTCTGATGTTTTATCTGCCTTTCAGAATTTTAGGGGCAAGGAAGAAGCTGTACAACACTGTAAACTTTCATCAGACTTTTCCATCTTAAGCATTTATGCCCAATATTTATACATGCTAATATACATTTGATTACCTTGGATTAACAACACTAGAAATAAGTGAAGAAGGTATGAAAAGATTAGTGGTAGGGCAACAAAACTAAGGGAGGGGGGAAGGGTAGAGAGGAGGAAGGACAAAGGGAGAATAGCAAATTAGTTCTAGTGTAGAATAATTCTGATTTACCTGGACTTCTTTACATTGACCTCTGACTGCAACTATACTACTTCACAACACCTAAAAAGTAGCCCAGAGATGAACTAAGTAATTAATGTGCACGCTTCACTTTTGTCCCATTTCCTACAAAATCTGACACCTCTCCAGAGCCCAGATTTTTCCTGAAGTGATCTAAAATTCTTACAACTTAGCAAACATGTATGCTCTATTATACACTTTTCCCAAATTAAAAAAGTCTCTTCTACTTATTCCTATATACTCCATGAGCCACAGTATTTATCCTGCACAAACTGAACACAAGCTGCTTCTTAAAGCTGGGACAACATAGGTATGAGAGAAACAGCTGTAGGTGTGAACAGAAAAATTCTATTCTCACTTGAATCACAGCATGAAGAGAAATACCCCATTTTTCGTGAGCATGTGAACTTGGTACTGTTTCACAGAATATAGATTTTGTCTATCAAAAAATATGTCAAATTAACAATTAATTTGCACATGGATTCAGAGAATAATTTGCACATATGTATGTATAGACACACACGTATGTACGTATATAAGGAAAATACTGAAGACCATGCTTTGCTGCCTTCAGTCAAACAAATTAAAATACAGTATCATTGAAATGCAAGAATTAATCTTCAGTTGACAACATAAAGCTCATCGATACAGCGAATTGTCCATTAGTTTAAAGGGAAACCAGTGCCATATACAAAGAAATATATGTATGTAAATTGAATTGTCCATTAGTTTAAAGGGCCATATACAAAGAAATATATGTATGTAAATCTACAATTAAGTCTGGTTAAGTTTAGGGGAAAATAAAGTTATATTCAATCTGTATTTTCTCTAATACTACCAATTCAGTCAAAAGAAGTATTTAAAAGGACGAGTAAACTAAGTATTTGAAGCAACTGCCAAATAAAAGTAGCAAAACAGCTTTTGAACCTCTGGCTCTTAAAATGTAAGATGGGAGACACATCCATCATACTGGAAGATGAAATTCTTTCCTGAAGAAAAAATTGTGCTCAATAATTTATCAATGATGATAATATTTCACACAGTATTGAGGACCTGATCACTTCAAAGCAAAAGAATCTGTCAAAACATTTCCTCTGTTATGAAATTACTCTAGTCTCCATCACCTCTTGAAAAAAACATCAGTGTGTACAGAAGTAGATGGTACTATTTCACTAGACCAACTCTCTCTTACATAAGGTGACATGCCATGAGTATAAATGCAACAAACTCACTGCAACTGCTAGTAGGTGAGCTCATAATATTGTCTTTCTCTGTCATCAGCTCTATTTTGGGACCTGCTACCTGACAATCATGTTCAGCGTAGAGCGATGTGCATGAAATAAACAAGTCTCTCTTCAAACACCTTGCCTTCTCCTAAGAAAGCACGTCAGATGAGATAAAAGGCCACTAGTGTGTGTGCGCTCCTACAGCTGAATCCCAGAAGTAACTTCCTTCCATTTGTGGGGGAAGATCCAGTGGGGTTGGGGATGCCATACCACCTCCTGAAGAGCTGTAGTGCTGTGCTGTTCGAGTTGATCATTATTTAGTTAAATCAAATAATTTCTTTAATGACTTTAAAGACTTTAAAGACTTCTATTGGATTTTTTTTTTCTGAAATAATGTTTTAACTTTGAATCATCAACCCTGATGATGTTCCTTACTGTTTGAAAACAATAAATGCAAAGCTGTCAAAAGCTGTGCGTTATGCATATCCTGTGGTCACCATTAAAGATTAAAACTGCATGAACTTGCAGCAGAGCACTACACTACCAAGTACAACAGGCTTGAAAATTCCAATTTAAGTGAAGCAAAGATTGTATGAGCTCTTGTTAATTCTGTCTGTTAAGGAAACAATTTCTAATAGAGACCATTTCTCTTAAGAAACTCAAAAGTAGTGTATTATATAATATAAAAACCATAGTCACTGAATATAAAGAGAAAGAAAACACTTAAAAATACCAAAGCTCCTTAATGCAAATAGACCCAAAGGAAAAGTGGTCTGAAGCCAAACATAGATAGCTGTTACTACCAAAATAAAGGTAAGCAAAGGGATTCTGCTAGAACAGTTTTGTTACAGTGTGGTATTGGGAAAGGGGAATGGGGAGGGAAGGCAAAAATCACAGAAACCCTGTAAATGGAGGAGATAAGGAAATGCCAAAAAGAAAAGTTCATTTTAGAAATTTTATCCCCAGAGAAAGGTAAAGAGAGGATTGTGGACCGAAGGTTGCTTATAAGGAGCTACTGTCTGTAAACAAATAAATTATCCTTTCATAATTTCTATTTCTCTTGTTTTCATCAAAATATGATTTTTTACCTTTTTTGGTTAATAAACAGGAGAGAGTTGAATAAGCAGATGTCTCTATTTTCAATTTATCTCCTAATGAAAGTAAAACAGAACACCTTGAGAAATTTTGGATGACCACTCAAGATAAAAAGAACGTTAAGGTCAGTGTATGTTTCCTAAGAACGCTGAAAACAGGGGAAGGAGAAAATGAAACAGACTGGTGTTAAGAACATTAAAGAAATAGTGTGTCATTCACCCTTTCTTCATGAAAATAATTGTTATGTGCTAAACAATATGAAAGTCCCAACTGTAAATCAAATTATTCTGAAAATAAGCACACAGGAAAGATTTTATTTCTTTTGTTTTGGTTGGTTGTTTTTAATTTAAACCAGTCACTTAGCTTTCTGTTTTAATTCTGAAGTCCTCTTTGTTCTGCTTTTTCACGTTCCATTTCTGTGAACTTGGATGAATGGTATAATACTGATTAATTTTACTAATCTTAGTAATGATATTAATAGGCATTTCTTTCTTTTTAACAGAAAAATCTACCTTTCTAATCACAACCTGTAAAAACATACACACTCTTTTATTAAAACATGAAGAAATACTATTCTACTGAAAGCTATCGTTATTCTGCCATTCTACTCAAAAGCCACCAAGAAAACCAGAAACAAGGTAATTATTTGCTTTTAACCCCTATAAGAAGGAAATAATTTAAACGGAATAACCAATGTTTAATATATAAAAAGTTATTAAAATATTAAAATGTAATTAAAATTAAAATATTTAAATGTACTCACTGAGTATTTATAACAGTTCACGAATGTAATATATGTAAATGACTGGCTTTTATTTATTTATAAATAAATATGTTAGCATACACCAATGTAATCTAAAATCAGATTAAAACAAACTATTCTGAGCTGATTCTTCATCAGCGCAACACAACTTTTAATTCACAGTACTAATAAAAGGCTCTAAAAATAACCTATATATTGTTCACTTGTAAACAAGTACACTTAAATTATGTTATTATCCATTCAATTAAACATATATTCCATTCATATCTAAATAAAAATATATTTATGCACCCATGGAAACAGCAGGATAAAATGTTTACATTTTTATATATTTTATATATGAAATGGGTTTATGCAACACCTAAAATTAAGGATTTTAAAATGAGTAATACTGCAGTACTTTGGAGCACATGCAATACGATCACAACATTAGATGGGTTGACCTCAGTGCAATAAAGTCTATCAACAAACAAGTGTTTTACTGAATCGTATTTCATTTAATAATACCTGTAAATGCGACGCCAGTAAAGCTGCACTATCTTGTACGCAACCAGAAACGCAAAGAGACATTTTCAAAAGCCAGGGCAAATGCTATGGATGACTTTCCCTGGCTTTCACCAGGCACTGCCATTAGAGTGCTTTAGCTTCCATTAAGTTGTCACTTCCCTGTGCTGCCAGCTTTTCAAGGGGGACAATTCGTTCTGACAGAACCATGGCCTGTCACATACACTAAGAGTTCAGTAGAAATGAACAGGAAAACCCTCAAAGCTGATGGATTTATTAGTGATTGGAGCTGGCATATATATTGCTTATATGTACAAAGCTAGGTAATTAATAAGCTCTAACCTGTCCACCCTAAGTACCTCATATTTATTTGCAGAAACTTAATTCATGGCATACAAATGTAAACAAACAGAGATGTTCTTTCACTGGATTTTGAATTTTACAATTTTTTAATTAGCCCTTATTGATCATGACAGTTTTGTAACAACATCTAGTTCATACATATTTTTAATACATAAGAATTGTCATACTGCCTAAGAGAAAAGGCTCATCTAGTTCACAATCATAGTAGCAAACAGTTAGGAACAAATGTTAGAAATGCTATGTGGAGCACAGCACCTCTCTTCAAAATAGAATACTGTGGTCAGTGGCTTCTGAGCCTCCTGAGCTAGAACTTGTATACAGATCACCCCTATATACCAGCCACTATTTGACCTATCCTGTTTGAGCCCAAATAAACTGTAAATTCTGCAGTTATGGCCCATGTGAAATAAAGTACTTTGTTTTGCTATTATTGAACTTGCTGACTGACAACATCATTCAGTACTAATTCTTGTACTGCAAAAACATTCCATCTTCTTTGAAGCACTGCTGATTGTATAGGCCTCTCTTTTCAGTTAGCTGTTATCATTCCAAGCTCAAGAATCCTAATCTATTTAAGCTTTCATCTAATAGAAGCTATTTCGTACTTCTTGTCACCTTCTGTCTCAGTACCTTCTGTTTCTACCTATTGGACACACAGGTCACCAGAAACATACTTGGTATACAAGATGTGAATGCATGGATTTCAGCATTAATGATCTCTGCATCATTCCAGTTTTCTATCATAGAAATTATGATCATCAGTCTTTAACATGCTCATTGTACTTTAGTGACAACTATCAGAGTAGCTTTAGTGACAACTGTTAATGAGTTTTGAGTTATATTTTATCCTTCGTCAGTTTCAACAAAAAAACTTCATACAACCTGAAGCAAAAAAAATTAATTAACCTACTTAAATAACATTCTGTCTCTCTATAAATACAGAAAAATGAAGCATTAAAAAGAGTAAATGGTTTCTGAAGCAGAAGGCAAAGATATAATTATACACAAAACAAGCCAATAAAGTATCTTCCTCCTTATGAAGGCTTTTGTCCTTTCTATCTTTCTCCTTCTACACTTCCTTCCCTGCTGGAATTCAGCGGTTGCCACTGTGGTTTATAGACCTTCTAGAAGTTATTCTACTAGGCCACAGAAGAAGGCAGTAGGACCATGGAACGAGTGGCAAAAGGACAGGAAGAGAGTACGTGATGTCAAAAGAGAGGAATCAGGATATTCAGACACTTGGGAAAGAAGAGAAACTGAGATGCTAGTGGTAGCAACAGCCAGAGTGGAGACAGAGTTACAGCCAGCTGGCTGAGAAGAAAGGATGACAGCCATCAGATTAACTGAGAACAGCCAGGAAGGCTTGAACACCATCACAACAGAGACTTGGCCCATCACTAAGGACAGAACAGAGTCCATTAAATGTTTTGAAGGACATAAACAGGACAACCCTTAAAGGGAAGAAAAATAAAGCAAATAAAATTTAGAGGGCAGAGGAGAACACCTTTTACTAATTCATGGGAGGTTAACATAAAATCTAGGTTAGCAAAAGATTAGATAATATAAAGGTTTGTAAGGAGAATACACAAGAATGACGAGGTTGGTATTGTGAGAGGCTCAAGACAAAAGAGATGCAGAGCTGAAGTCATAAAAAGATAGAAAACAGAAATAAAATATTTTGATTATAAGGCTGAAATAAGAATAAGCACTTACTGATGAAGTGAAACATAAATAAAACTTTAAAATTACTGAAAGAAAAAAAAATATTCAGAAATGTATCTTCCTCGCTAGACAAGTGATTAGGTAGTAGAAATTCAGTCTTTCAGCAGCTGAAAACTCAAGATTTAGTGAGAAATCTATGAGGGCTGGGGGGGGGAACTTCTATCATTACCATTCTTATTTTCTAAAAAAATACATTTTGGATGTTCGACATTATTTTTGAGTCTTAAAATACTCTGACGTCTTCTAATCTTCCTTTTGTGAACAGCAGTTAACTAACTAGTCAGCAGTACATGTTTCTTGTGTTTGCATATTAATATTCTTAGTTGCACAATTACTGGATGCCTCTGGTATCACATTTAATGTACGAAGTGAAGGAATGTGTAATTCTCTGTTGTGGAGATTACTCTAACAGCAGATATGACTACTTAGAAGGTCAACTGTTTAGCAAGTCTGGCATAATCTTTATTGGCTTCTAACTATTACTTTTAGTTTTACTGTGTTTTGCTTTCCTAATGACAGTTTTGAGATATTTTAAGATTTATTTAAGATGCCAAGGTGCAGACGCTCATACTTCACCGACCTTGGTGATTTGCTTGTGTGTAACATGAACTGCTAAGCTGTATTTGACCTAATAGAATACTTGGGCTAAAATAAAATTGTACAAACTGATTATTGTCAAAATTAAAATTATTTAGAATGGACAGAAAGTGAAAGAGATGTTTTATTTGCTTCAAAAACAAAGTTAACTGGTGCCACTGAACACTAAAAATTACGTTTCTGCCATTACATATACACTCTGACCCATCATTAACTAAATGGTGCAGGCTCTGGATCACGCCTTCAAACTTCCAGTGCCCATTAATTTTTTCCCCAAACAAAAAGCCATTACAGGTTTGGATTTTTCTATGTTCTGAAAACTCCTACTAGTAAGGGTTATTTTTGAAAAGAGTTTTAACCTGAACTGCTCTGAATTTTCTACATATATCTGAAGATAAACAAAATGCTTCACGTGAATCGCAGAGAAACTTCACCTGTTTACTTCCCTGTCATTGTTAACATTATCCCAACTTCAGGATAGCTGGAAAAAAATCAAGGTTGAGTGATGTCTTATCTTGCCAGATGGTTGGGCTATTGAGAACCAGCATCAGAGAACAATTAGTCAAGTTTTCATTATGAGTAAATACTAAGTACAGAAATATTCAGTTGAAAAAAAAATCAATTCTGACAAACTTGTTGGCCGAGTAGCAAGCACTAAACTGTTTCTTTTTTCATATTTTTCCTAAAGTGCTTGTTATAATCTTTAACATGCCTACCAGCTGCATTGAAAATAAAATTTATTAACAAGCACTATTTCCATTCTTTGACACCCCCACCCCCAACTTTTAACTAAGCTCATCAATTACTCTTAACACTCTAAATAGTTGGCAATGTTTACATAACATCCTTCCAGAGTTATTCAGCTTGATCTTGCAGCTCATTAAAAGGATCTCTATTTATTTGCTGTGTGTTACAGTTCTTAACTTTGGCACAACATGCAAAAAGGAAGCCAATTTTACTTTTCCCTGTGGTGTTAATTGGTAGAGCATGCTGCCTGCCTCTTCATTAATTATGTCAATGTGTATGAAACTTTCATTTTCATGGTGGTGTATTAACAAAGCTTTGCAATGAGGCTGACAAAAAGCCAGTAAACTCCAGCTTATAAAAAGTGGATAATGAAGGCTAGCAATGACCAGAATATAGTACTTATTTCAAAAAGCAACTTTTTTCCTCCTTTTCCCTTTCAGATACCATCTAAAGCAAGCACTTACTGAAATAAACAAGATCAACTTTGCTGTTGAAAGTAAATAAATCTCCATACAACACACAGATAATGGATCTGGAAACACTGTAACTTCACAGGACACAAAAAATGAGAGAAGGACCTCTTGCCCAGCTGAAATGGTTTTGCTCCTAAAACCATTTTCAGATGATTTACGGATCTCATCCCAACAAGCGTATAGAAATCACTCTACTGCTTGATAGCTCACTGAACACTGGGGTTTTTTGTCGAAAGACAAAACTACCACTACCACAACAAAACCAGATGCTGTCCACGTGAAATTCTTCTGGATGCCTTCAGCCTGTTTCTGTTTAATAACTACAAAGGTTGGTAAAAGAGTGACATCTAGATTTTCTCTCTCCTTTTTTTTTCCCCCCTCAAAAAACCTCCCTCAGGCAGATCTCAATGACTTCAGATACAGCACACAGAATGTAACTGCACTAGGGAGACTGCCTGGAGACGGAGACTGAAGTAAAAAACAATGTATGATAACCCACTTCACTTTCTCGAAATTCTGAAATGCTTAGCACAATTCCCCATTTTAAGAGATGTAAAGCATAACAAACTATAAATTAAATACATTAAGAAGTTCCCATCTTACATTCTTGGAATTACATCTTAAGGTCTTGGAATCACAACTTGAGAAGCTTTCGAGTTGCCACTTAGGCTGCAAATGCTACAGACAAATTCACAGATGCAGGTGGTTGTTTTTCACCCCAGATGTCTTCTGACTGGTTAAAGATTCACATTGCTAATACCTGTATTTGAAGGTCAAAAAACCAAACCAACCAACCAACCAACAAAAACCCAAATAAAAAACCCCAACAAAACAGACACACACCCCCTCCCTCCTCCCCCCCTCCCCCGGCAGAAACCCTAAAAAGCCCCCACAAGGAACTGAATTTACTTTCCAATCTATGATTCAGCCTCTTTCCTTCTATACTTTTCTCCCTATAAATTATTTGGGATATCTTTAAATTAGTTTTTTGCAGCGAAATCAAGTAATAAAAAGAGAAAAATGTATTGAAGAATGTTTCCTATAGTAGGCTTAAAACTTAACACGACAAACAAAAAAGAAATTTATCTGTACATTGAAAGGATTCATCCTTCGAATGAGCCTAGCCAGGGCAATAACGAGGATGGGATGAGACGGACATTCACTCTAGGGGAGCATACACCTTACGGTGATGTCAAAAATCCGGAACAAATATGCCTATTCCCTGTCAAATGCTCCTGCCACCCATGAAAATGTCTGATTGTTAAGTCCCCCTCCTTTTAAGTTCCAAAGTCTTTTATAAATACAGCATTTCTTTGCTCTTACTGCCATAAAATCTACACTGAACTCTTCAACTTTTACAATTTCTTGCTTCCAGTCAGATTGGAAAAGCTATGGCAAGGATGCATCATGAAACATTTACTACATTATTACTCCTTACCTTCATCGGGAAGTAGTTTTGCAAAGACACACAGAAATTAAACTTGGACTATAAGAACACTGTACAGCAATATCTGCTATTCTACAACTGAAACAAGACTTAGGAATAAAAGAAATAGGAAAAATTTGAACCCTAGCTGCCTTTATTCTGTAGAAGTGCAGTAGCTGGCTGCAGCAATATCATTTTAGCTACAAGTTTTGAAAATAGGTCTTAAAATGAGGCACTTGCTCCTATTTCTCCCTAAAAGTAGCTGAAATACCAAGACTGTATTGTACAGTGGTAGCCATTCCCATTGAATTTCCTGTGTAATTCTTATTTGCTATTACTGTATAAAATACAGCAATGATCTTTGAATTAAAAAATGGGGCTGTACAATTTCTTGTAAATTTGACTATGTTGATACTAATTAGAAGCTGTAAAAAATACTACATGAAATTTTTAGAACTGCATACCTAATGGAAACTGTGTGTGAAGGAGAGAAGGGAAACTCTTTCAAAAATAGATTTATGGTCATTTTAGCCAGAATTCATCAAAACTGAAAGCTTATATACCAAAGGTAGCTGATGGATAATTTTTTCTCTTCCATATGGATAATTTTTTTCTCTGTCACACAGATAAAACGCTCTTTGTCAGCAGCTACACTTCCCTGTCAAATTTTGTACTTCAGTGAAGAATGTTTTATGTTCAGCAGCTGGCACATAAGTATTCTCATGCAGTTACTGCATTTCTACACTTTGCAATTCTACAGAGTTAGACTTTGCTTCCTTATGTTCTATCCCAATTTAAACCAAATAAAAACATCCTAAAAGAAAAAAGGAACTCAATACAGCTTACCTATTTCCACATACATCAGCCTTATCAAATTTTTTTCAATGATGTATAATTATGCTAAATATCCACAACTGTGTACTCCAGAGCTTGTAAGACTAAAATGATAATTTGATTTCACATGATATACAAAGAGAAGATATTTCTGAATCAATTTTTGTTCAAAATAGAGCATATGCTTTAGGAAAAACAAAACCTCAAAATTCTCAGAAAAGCAGAAGTAATTCCCCTGAAAGTTGCATCTATGCTTAATTGCTCTCGGTGACAAAATATTGTAACCTTAATTTGTCTAGGTTTGATTTCTGGGTATTGGCTGTTGTAACACTTTTGTTGGTTCAACTGAAGAAACTTCTGTTATCAGTTATGTTCCTTCGTAAACGTGTCTAAACTGGGCACAAATCACTACTTATTAACTCTGATCAAGTCAATCTAAAAGCTCTCTATTCTTTAAATCATATGATGTCTCTACATCTTTCACTGTCAAGTACATTTCCCAACCTACTGGTCATTTTCATGGAGTTTCTCTAACTTTGCAATGTCTGAACAATCTTCTTGAACATTCATGTATGACAACCAGACACACTACCCTGCAGAAGTTGAGCAGTTTGAATAAAACAATTCTATGTAAGAAGTCAGTTGCTTACACATCCTAGAAGTGCATTAAACCCTCTGGACCACATTATCATGGAACTCATAGTCCAAGGCTCTACTGAAATGGTAAAAGTCCCCAGTGATGGGCTAAATTCTTTTTTGTTACATATAAATGATATTTAAAAAAAAAAATACTTGCTTGTAGCCAAGTGATAGTTTGTTATGTCTCAGCCACTTCTCCTCTGTTTTCCCTTCTCTGTTCTTTTTATCATACAAAAATTTCACTTTGTGATAACTGTGTTTGGATCTTGGTCAGTGATAAAAAATGTTGCACATATTAACCCAATTCCACAGTCCAACACTGGACTGTGGGCAGCAGGTACACAGACATCACACTTCTCAGTCCTAGAATAGAGTTAGTATTAGCTGTGGTAGTGTACAGACTGGAAAGAATTCAGAGCTAGTTCATATTCAACCTGTTAGTGAGCAGTGGGCTGGAAACAAAGTTAGCACATAGCTGCAGATCTACCTGGTCACTGAGGCCGAGTGAAAAGCAAAGCCTCAGTATTACACATGCAGTCATTCAGAATAATGTCATTCATGCACAACATGCCTAAGCAATTTTCCTTCCTACAGAGATATAAAAAGATTTAAACAGTGATATATATTCTGTTCAGCATATGTGAAAGAAAAATGCTATATGGACATCAGCACTATGAAAAGAATATTACTTCTAGTGCATTTGAATTATTGTGCTAAGACTACACATTTTAATTTGGACAGACCACCTCTCTTTCTTCTTACATGCATTCCTGTTTTCCTTCCAAACGATGACTTCAATGGCACATAACTGGGATGCATCTGGCACTGTCTGTTAAGCCCCTGCAGGTCTAAAAGCCTAGAGCAATACCCTGCATTTGGACATATGCACACTAAGTTGTTTCTATTTGTACTGTGCCATACCCCCTCCTCAACTATGACCATAAAATTTTATTTCCAACTTGGAGGGAAGGAGAACAAAGTGCTCTGGATTTTGGGAATGAGCCAACAGGAAGTGCTAAATGAATAAAGACCTCTACAAGCGTGCCCTAGGGACTAAACAGTTCATGCCTATGAAACACTGCTCCAAGTTGGGATTCTAATTCTCATTCTGTGAACTCATACCTCTTCTTGCTTGCTGTTACTAAAACACTGTATTAAATAACCAGACCTCTATATAAGCTTTTTACCATTTAGTTTCTAAACTGAAATATATGTAATAAAAGCAAATAGTTGCTCCTACGTTTGAAACGAGATCACTTCAAGTTTTTTTATTTATTCCAAAATGTGTTAGCAATTGACAAAATAAAACAAGTTTATCAAGCACAAGGAAAACACTTTGTCAAGAGCACTTAAAAATCATCTGTGTCCTCAATATGTGTAAGCTAGGTATGAAAACAACAGAGAAACACAACTGATCCAGAAGATCATTTGGTTGCCCCTCTCACTCCTCTATGCCTTTCTCTACCCCACCTCCCAGGACAAGCTACACCTACAACTTTTGTCTAAACTGTTTCTGTAAACTTTTAGCCCTAGAAATTATTTGAAATCAATCACAGCTAAAGACAAACTTCTGTATTTCCCTACATGTATAAAAACTGTTGTCACTTTCTTATGTCATATATTTGTTTTCTGAGGATCCTCCACCTAACTCCAAGAAAGGCAATGTTGAAAGGTGTGGATTAAAGTAGGTTTCTTTGAGTGTCTTGCAACCTTTAGATCTATAAGGCGGCTGCAGGGCAACCCTTCATGTATTAATGCTTTGTAGGGAAATAGCAAGGGCAAATTAACTAAACCAGCAAAGAGTAACTACAAGAAAAACAGCTGAGTGACCCTAAAGAAGTAAACCTCCACAGTTAAAAAATATTTGGTGCCTATGTAGAAGACTGAGTTTAGCACAGCAAGGCTAAAGCACCATTTTTTTTTTTTTTGGTGTAGATAGACAGATACATAGATAGATAGATAAGAGGGAAAGGTAATGAAAAAGCTAAAAAGAAAAATAAATTGGAAGCCTCTTGCTGATTAGTACAAAATGTCATTAAGATTGATGGGGTCATCTAAGACACTGTTATCAGCTGTGCTAAAGCACATACACATCTGCATGGTATTTCCATAAAGCCTCTGAAATCACAGGGATGAAGGATGAGATTATGATGAGCCACAAAGGGCTAAATTGGCTCCAAAAGGCCATCAAACCGTGTGAACTATCAATGAAGCAGTGCAGTAGCAAGAAGAAATGAATTAGTATTACCCGTCAGGATGATTTCTCCAAACGCTCTAAACCAAATTTCCGTTTCTTCCCGATAAGTGTATGATTAAAGTTTATAAATCCTGACTTGCAAAAACAGTTCTGCTTTTCAGTCAATGTGTCCTGCTGTATTGAAGTGTACTATTGAGAGTTTTCTAAGACATTTCCTTTCTGTCAGGAGCCTTGGAATTCAGTTATTGAAAAGCATACGGGAAATGTAGTGGGCATGTGTTTGTCACTCTCAGCAAATCCTTGCTCTGTGGCAGACATGATTTGGAGATCACCTTTGAAAGCTTATCTAAGTGAGGGATAAGACAGTATTCACATTGCTTCATCTCAAATACAATATGGTCAGTAATAAAGTATGTTAACATATGATTGACAGAGAGATGTTTCATTCCCTGCTTTTTTGTTAATCCATTTCTTTCACTGCCCTTCCAAAATATAAGCTATTGTAAACGCATTTATTTTCAGTCACTCAAAACAACAAAGTCCCAGCATAAAGATGTTTAAGTTCAGCTTTAAATACTAAAAGTGCTAAAATCACTACTTCACTAAATGCATAAAATAGCTGAAGCAAATTTAACCTATCTGCCACACAGCATTTTGAAAGGATGAAGTGAAACAATTTCAACAATTACTATATAAAGTGTTGGTAGAAAATTTATTTTTAGCAAGTCTGACTCTTAAGAATGGATTAACTCTTTTCCAGGAATACCATTCTATTAGCAAGGAACTGTAAACACACAGCATGGTGTATTATCTTGAAGGGAGGACAAATTAATATTTACTACAACCTACTAAATATTTTATTGAGTACAAAAGGTCCACTCACTTAAAACACTCCATTATAATCTCAGAAAAATCTTCACTTAACAGAAAATGTTCTCATGTCAAGCCACAGCCACCACCATTTAAAAATGTTACCATGACAACCAGTAGCAACTTGGGGTAGTGCAATGCATAACTCAGATCCAATGCTTAGCTCTCTGCTCATCTAATGCAAAGAATTATTTTCCACAAACAGAAATCCTGCAAGTCTGAGAATACTTCTAACCAAGCCCCTGAAACTGAAGCTAGTGCCAAAGAAATCTCAGAAACTACTCTGCTGCTTCAATCAATGTTATTTTGTTTTGCAGGCACACACTACACTATTTACTAGGCAGCAACGGGATCTGGATTTTTTGAGTTCTTAAAGGATGTCCACTGTATAATCTCTAACTAGTTTTAATTAACATCATAATTACTGAATATGCATATTTAATTCATTCAATTTCAGGCATGTATTTGTTTTTTCTTCAAAGCGTGAAATCTCAATTCAGATTTTGCTCTCAGATTACAGGAGGCATCTTTGCTCTTCGTATCCATATTGGTCCTAAACATCAGTGAATGTACTCAAGACTAATACAATAATCTGTAACAGTAATTTGCTTGAGAATGTTTTGACTATGAAGAATAAAATAATATTCAGCTTTAAAAAATTATCCTTCAGGGTAAAAATAACAAAAAATGTTCCAAGAACAAAGAATTAGACTTTGTCCTTCACATATAAGGGCAAACTGAGTAACAACATGTAAATGTTACTATTAGCTTAAAATCATTATCAATTCTGTTAACAAACAAAAATGTATACCTTTTGGAAAACTGTAGTGGTAAAAATTGTAAAACTCAATTGAAAAGCACTTTATTTTTCAGAATCAGGTTTGCGGTTTTGTTTTTTATCTCTGATAAAGCATAGCAATGTATATTACTTCTGTCCAAAGCTTCCTTTGTATACCTCTTACACATAATTTCAAAGGGAGGGGTGAGGAGTTTCTTATTAAAATAACTGATTTATGGGGACATTCTCCAAATAATTTATGGGAAGTCATCCTAATGGTTACAGTTTTCAAGAAGACAAGCAAGTGAGGTGAAAATCTTTAAACCTTTCTGCAGGTGCTGTAGACAGCACCAACTTCCATTTTGAAATAGTCCCCCTTGCATATTACACAATTTTTTTTGTCTATCGTCGAGACGTGTCTCATTATGCTTAACAAATTGCTATCAGATTCCTTAAATGACAGAACAGGAAAACCTTTAAATGCTCAATGAATCCTGAATTATTAAAGATAAAAGGGTACTTTGGCATATTTATTGTCATATTGAAGGAAATCATCATCATTGATGTCTGGATTAAGTCCTTATTTTTTTAAATGGCTCCTTCAATGCTGAGGTAAACTTAAAATAGATTGCTACAAACCTCCAGAAATTAGTTCTTTTTTAAAAAAAACACATACTTTTTGATGTTATTAAGTGTAATTTCCCTGTGCAGCACATTTTCTTTGAATAAAAGACTAAGTTGCATTTAAGATATAACATGTTAGATTCCACAAATATATGATTTCTTATTTAAACGGTTTTGTTTTAGAATTATTTTCTATTCCCTGTAATTAAGTTATTCCTTCTGAAAGCACTAGGAAAAATAAGCATATTAAAGCACGCACTTACAAGGGGGAGAAATTAACAACATATCGATCATTACACCTAAAAATCCTGGGAGACAGTTTTTTAGCCAGTGGTCAGCACCGTAGTTCCATCAACTTAAATGCCATTCCATTTAATTATCTTTGTGAGCAAGACATGATACAAATTATTCAACTCTTCAGTTATGCCTCATGACTATGTGACATGTTTTGCTGACACTACACATTGCCAGTCTTCTACACTAAAAAAAATTATCAACAGAAGTTCAAAGATCACATAATCTAGTGAAATGCACACAATGAAATTCACAGAGATTTAGATGCGTTAGTATGAACAGTAACTATGTACCTAATTTTTAAATGACACTCTTAAAAACCCCATGGCAAAGAACTAATTCTTCTGATGCCTTTTCTATGTTATCCTGTTGATGACTACATCTTGTACTTCCTTGAAAGCGTATCAGCTAACTAATTCCTAGCCTTCTGCAGTTACCTCATCCATCTTCTAATGTGGCTGTGAAAACTAATTTCATTATAGCTTAGTCTTTACAATGTGGATAGCTATATGTTTCTATGCAAGAACATTAAATAAATAGTAAATAAAGAGTTAACTGAGGGAGATGGTTTCATTTAAGAAGCACGTTTTCCCCTCCTTTGCCCCACACATTCAAGTTCACTGAAGTGATAGTTCCCTTGACCTTTACCAATTTCATGGATGAAGCACAAAAAAGAGGAACAGCCAAGAAAAGAAAGAGACTTCGCAGTTCTTTTAAGTTCAATTAGACAATGATCCTTGGCTATAAGGATTCTGTCTGTTTCCTACCATCATCTCGTTATGAAAGGTGGTCTTCATGGCTATGCAACAAATCAGAATAGGCACCTGATTTACGGCACTACAGGCCATATCCCAAGGAACAAAACACTACCTCACCAGAACTGGTAGCTACGTTCTCGTCTGCCTGTTCAGAAAAGCTGCGGTCATCTGCCGTGTTTAGAAGCATGCCAGGGCCTGACAGGCACTACTATTTGGCTCATGCCAAAAGCATGCTACATTGCACGTTAAGAATGAAGCAACATGCATGAATCTTTGGTCTCACTTTTTTTTTTTTTTTAATAGTATTGGTGCAATCCATCTGCTTTCCCTTCCATTAACCAAGCATACAAAGAATAAAAAGGGACCTGGGATTGGTTTTATGTGAAGCTACTACACAGCAACTTACACATGAACCAGATCGTATGTTTCAGCTTACTTGTCTGGCCTACTCTGGTTCATTAAATATCGGCTTGCATGGCTGGATCACAGACAAAATTCCCCAGAGAAATATACAGGAAGAGGTTTGGATTTGGAAAGAACTATCAGGTCTGCTAATTTGCTGCCTAAGGCCTATGAGTGCAGATATATCAGAAAAGCCAAAAGCTACAAACAACCCAAAGAACTACTCTATGAACATGAACACAATGTGAAAAAAATGTATTTAAGGGAACAACTACAACAAGCCCAAAACAAAATCCTCCAAATGCAATTTAAAAATTATATTCTTCAAAGACTGATTCTAAAACAAGGTCTTCTACTTAAGTTTTCTACTTAAGTGAAACGACGTTGGGAAACAGGGATCAGCCTTATTTTGATAAAATGTGAAAAATACTTTCATAAAGTCTGGAAAACTCAGTACTGTATTTCCAAACTGAACTTTAAAAAAGAATGAAAAATTATGAAGAAAAATCATTCCTCCCTCTGAGTTAAGATGAAAGGCCTCTTATTTGCATCCTGTCTACTTTCGTGCCACAGTAACAAGTACAATGCTGAAATCATCTTTTAGCAGATACACTAGGAAAAGCAACGTAATCTCCAGAGAAGAGTCCACTGTGTTTTCATAAAGTTCAAATTTTCATTAGGTTTCTCTCAGCTGGTTCTACATCCACCAAGATTCCAAGGTGGGAGTCACAAACAGATCACAATGACAGCAGAGGTTCTTTATGTGATGTTCTGTAAAGTTTCTTTAGTGGCAAAAGGAGCCAGGTTCGAAGAAAGAAGAGATGCCTTTTTTCATACTACTAACAACATATTTTCATGGATGGTAAGGCATTTAAATAGTTAGAAGGCTTTAAGAATCCACCTCCTTAGCTACAAATTCTTTTTGATGAGAAAGATGAGGCATCAGAAATCTGCCTGGTAAATCATGCAGAGTTTCCAAATAAGCTCTCCCCTCCCATGGATTTTTTTCTGCAGGAGATGATGATCAGGCCATATGTTACCATGACAGATTTGGTATTTCGTAACTGAAACACATATAGTTCCTACATTAGTATTTCCTCAAAACAGGGCAATTTTTAATAAAAACCCAAAGACTACTTTAATGTCTACATGCTACAAAAATCATGACTGGGGCACTGTCCCTGAAAGCAGCTGTATATTCAATTACTTTTGTAAATATATCCCCTTTTATTATTTTTAGGTTTTAAAAGACAACTAAATACTGCATTTAATAGTAAGCATGTGCCCTACTGAAGGGAACACAAACTATAATGATATGCCTAGCTTAAAAGCAAATCTAATCTACTTGCTTATTAAATTTAAATGTGTTTAAGGCTGATATGGTTTGAAAATGATATGTAAAATAACAGCTTCCATAGCTATAAATGTCAAGTCTAAAAATTATATGCAATATAACATACAAAATAAATGCTGCTTCATCTTTACATTTCAGTGTGATCAATTCATTAAATGAGGTATTACAAGCTATGAGAAAATTTTACAACTCCCGAGACATAATTCGTCACAGTGTATTACAATGCAGCAAGGAAATACTTTAGAGGTTTTGTCATCAATGGATTAAAATTCTTATTAGAAAGAAGGTGGGGGAAAATAGCTTTCTGATGTACCATGACCAAAATTACTCATCACAGCATATATTAAACGCGTACATGACCCTTTTTCATGACACAGTATAAAATGCTTTTTTTTTCCTTTGGAAACAAAACAAGGAAAAGATAGGCAATATATTTTAATGGACCAAGATGTAAGGTGAAGAATCTTTCAGGACAAAAAGGACAGAAAGCTTCACCACCACACCAAACCCAAATATTCTCCAGCAGTCTGAGGTTTGTTCGGTTTTGGTTTGTTCTTTCTTTTTAACTGCAATCGAGGAATGGTCTTTTCTATTTGCTGTGTTTTCCAGAAATAATATTTGACAATAGTTTTACACCAATAGTTAGAAAGAAGCTAAGAGCCTCAATGCCAACAAATACACTATGTGTATCCCTCTCAACAAAGTCCCCACCAAAAAGCCTTTGAACATTTTATACAGTGTGGCAAAATTCTATTGCCTAGAAAGCTTTAAAACCTGGAAAACCATTCTGTATGTTCAATCTATGCAACTCGATGTTCCAGAAAATATTCACAAAAGCTAACTTCTGCTTAGGGAGCTGCTCATGCCCTCTTGGACATGACTCAGACCATCAGAATTAGATTTTTACTCTGAATTGCCTCCTGAAGGCACATCTCTCTTCTTTACTGACAAGAGTCAGTAGAGAAGCGTCAGGAGTCTATGTTTTATGAACACTACCCGCTCTTTTCTCCAACCTTCGTCTTTGTAATAAGTCTGTTTCCAAATGAGACAGGCGCTTTGACCGCACTATTGTTAGCTACTAGCCTTTCAAAATTATTTTCTTAGTCTAGTAAGTTTGAAAAAAATTGTCACAATCTTGTTTCACCTGAGGTGAATGAGTGCTACAAGTAAATCAAAATAAGCTATACAGTGATGGCTCCTTTGAACTCAAGTGTTCAAAAAGTCTTGACTGCAAAAGAATATTATTGAGATCTAAAATGTATTCAGAATTTGCTGTTTATAATGAAATCCTGTTTCATAAACCATCCTGGTTGTGAACATCCAGGCTTAGGGTATTTTAATAAGAAAGCAAGACAACAGCAATTTTCTTACATGAACCTTTACAGCAGCTAAAAAGCTACATGCTACTTACTTTGGTATTTCTCTGCAAAGTAAGAATAATATTCATGGTTATGACAAACATAATTTTATTTTAAAATCCCATTAATATTTCTAAGATATGTGCCTGCCTCTTGCCTTATCACTTTTCCAATCTGCCAAACATTTAATACATTTGTCTTTCTCTGACATATAATTTTGATATCATGTATCAGAAAAATACACATCACCCCAGATGTTCCCAAGGTGCAACAAAATCTGGTAATACTTTTGCAGGCCAGTATCTAGCCATGAATTTCTGCTCCCACAAAACCATCCACATTACCAGGGGAATTATTAGGTGGCTGTATCTTTCCAGGCACTCAGAGCAAGATAACCCTAATCTAGTCTTATCACTTGCACACAAAAGCATTGGATCCAATAGGCTTCCATGTAATCCATCTCTGTCAACTGCATTAAGGAAATTACCTGTCAGAAATATCATGGCCAAGATTCTGTGATTAAATGCAAACTTAGAAAATGCTCAAGGGTATAGTAAAAAAAGCTGCATAAAATTGCTTTCAGTTTAGTTTTCCTTATGTTAACGTTGTGTCCACAAGCAGTTGAACAACATAAAGAACCAAGTAATTTATCAACCAATTATTGCATTGCCAAAGGAAACAAAACAGTTTTTTAAATTTGTCATAATTCCATGAAGTTGCCTTTTGTTATTAAGACAGCAACACTTAAAAAATAAAAAAATCTTTCAAGACTTTTGAAGAACCAAAAAGCACATCAGGTTTTTTCTATTTTTTTTTCCCCAGGAAGGGAAATTGCTATTGCTGATGAAGCACAGAAATACCTAAACCTTCAGATGCACAACTCTAATACTGAATGCATTTCCTTTATAGTGCTTTGTCTCTGCGAACTTTACCATTTAAGGATTATTTGTAACAAGTTTGCATGGCTAACAGCACAGTCCTACACCTCAGTCACTCAGGTCCAATACCTTTCTCCATCATTAACTTAGATCTTTTCCTTAGGCCTCTTTCTATAAAACAGACAGACCAATCACACATCTGTGTTATTTGGACATAAATGCACTATTAACTGTGAATATACTGGCTCTGTGTCAAAGAAGGGAACACAAGAAAAGTAAAAAACCCAAGCCTGACCCACAATTTTACAACTAAACAGCTTTAAAGTATTCACTGAAGAATCCTCTATTCTACAATATCCAATGTCCCCTACAGAAATCGAAAGCCAGGGCCGGGGTGGGGATGATTAATATACCCAGTGAAAGAAAGACATGGACATACCGGAGAGAGTCTAACAAAGCCACTAAGACGATTCAGGGACTGGCACATCTCTCGTGTAAGGAAAGGCTGAAAGGGCTGGACCTGTTCAGCCTAGAGAACAGAAGGCTCAGGGCGATCTTGTCAATGTATACAAATACCTGACAGGAGGGCAAAAAGAACATGGAGCCAGGCTCTTATCAGTGGTGCCCAGTGACAGGACCGGAGGCAACAGGCACAAACTGAAACACAGGAGGTTCTGCCTGAACATCCAGATATACTTTTTCACTGTGAGGGTGACTGAGCACCGGCACAAGTTGCCCAAGGAGGTTGTGGAGTCTCCCACCTTGGAGGTATTCAAAAGCCGTCTGGACACGGTCCTGATCAACTGCCTCTAGGTGTCCCTGCTTGACAAGTGGGTTTGGACCAGGTGACCTCCTGAGTGCCTTCCAACCACAACCATTTGATGGACCCACTTTTCCAATTAAACTAAGTCCCTCTTAAGAGCAGCCCTATCTTCTACTATGCATAGTGCTTCCTCCAGTTTGGTATAATTCACAAACTTCCTGACAGTGCACTTCACCCCATTCTGCACATTGTTATTAAACAACGTATTGCCCCCTGTATCGAACCCTGAGGCACACAACCACTAAGCCACCAAGTGGTTCTCTTGAACCACTGATCACAGCCCTTTAAATTCGGCAGTCAAGTAAATTTTTCAGTTGACTTATCATCCATCCATTTATCCATTCCACACCTCACCAATATGGCCGTAAGAATACTAGGGTAGAATGTGTTAAAAGGCTTGATAAAATCAAGGCACTGAACATCCACTACTCTTTCCTTCTCTTCCTAAGACAGGCTGATGATTTTCTCAAGCAATCTTTCTTGAGGCTACAGTGTTCAAGAATGGTATATTCTGAAGCATGATTACAAAAGAAAAAATTAACACCTTTAAGCCAGTGAGAATATTTGACGTATCTATTTAACACTATTTAAATCTAACTCCAAAATTGAAATCTAAATCATACAATGAAAATGTTCCCCTGTGGTGACAAACCGGTGGGAGATTTTTCTCTATCACTAATGGCAAACCTCACACAGCTCTCTCACGGCAACCCAGGATCTGTCCCCTAATTACTCATAGGGAAAGGAAAAAAAAATAAAGACTCTCTACACCTGTTGCATCACTACAGTTACCTGCTAAGTATCCTGAATGGTTGTTCATACTGAACAACCATTTAGGAAATGGAAGTTTTTCTAAGCAGTGCCCAGGGAGCAAAATTTAGGAGGACAAACAGGCTGAAAGCAAAAGAAGAAAAGAGAAAACAGTCAAAGTTTGAGAACCTCTCCTTATAAATCTGGAAATGCACTTCCTCCTTCAAAGGAAATTTCGCTGAAAAATCACTGAATGTATCTCACAATAAGTGGTCCACCTAAATCCAGCAAGGTGTAATTCAAAAGACAACAGCAAGCACTAGGTTAGTTCATTAAGACTCCCTACATTGCACCAAATATAATGAGTATTTATAGTAAAGTTGAAGATTTCTCTTTGATATGGTGGTTGCATACCTTCCTTTGTGAAGATGGCACTAAAAAGCCAACTAAAGAGCATGAACATCTAAACAGCAAATGCAAGAAAAAAAAAAAAGTAATGCATTTGCTTAGCTAGAAGACCTATCATGGATTTTACAGTTACTTTTAATTTCCATTAAAAGAACTAGTAACAAGACCCAAAGAGTGAATACAGAAATTCTTAAAAAGTGTTTTGACAACCTCATTTGCTGTTTTGATACAATGGTCATTGAACAAATGCAGCTGATTAAGTCAGGGAATCATTGTTTTCACACAACATTTACAGCTTAGAATACATCAGCAGAAGCCAAAATCACAGACAAAACAATTTTGAACCTTGCACATTAATTATGTATCAGATGAAAGAAACAGTCATAAAAAAATAAAAGCAGACCTATGTTCCATGTGGCACTTTTATTAGTTAGTTTATTACCCACCATATGTGCTGCCAAGGAAAATTATAATAGGCTACCACTGCTAACTACAAAAGAAGACTATGAATTATTATTTATAGTCTTATTAACCAAGTTAGTAAAAGCAACATAACTGGGTCATGATCATAGGGGAGGAAGCTCTGCATTCAACAAGCATACTGTACAGAATAGAAAAAACAGAAATACACCAGTACTTTTAAAGCAGGGACAAACTACAGTACAACTACAGATTTAATTTTAAAAGTACATATTGACTAATGAAGATTATATCCAAAGTGAGTTGGGCAACATTTTTTCCCTAGCAAGACATTTGTATAAAGCAAGATTCTTTCTTGGAATAACTCTCAGATTAATAAATTCAATACTGTTTCCCATTTATCAGAAAGACAATTCCATTAAACACCCTGTATTACTTCAGTAATAGAACAGATATTTACAAATTAATGCAAAGACTTTATATCAGGTACCTTAAATTCCAAAATTCAGAATGGAAACACTTTGTAATCTCTGTACAGTACTCATTCTGTAACAGTAGCCGAAGAAGAATCTTCATGCTTATGCAGAGTTAGACGACTGTTAAATAAGCCCTTGAAGAAGAGAGGTGGACAAACATGCTGCTGCTGCTTCTCAAAAGTTATTCTGCTTAGCAATCTATGCCCAGTCACTCTACCTGGTACACCCTTCTAGGCCTTTTGGATGAAGAACAAGACACATTTAGGTCTACCTAAATCTATCTACACCTATCAGTGTTATCTTTTAGTTATTGCATTTATTTCTACTTTACCCTGTTCGCTATCATGGACTGAAACTGGTATTCCAGAATGAATTGCACCACATGTTTTGATGTCTGGAATCTCATACATACACTGACTGTATCAGGTACTCTGTGTGCTAAAACAGGCCTTCACAGAACAGGGTCTTACAAAAAGATTAATGAGCCAGTACAGTAACAATGACTATTATCACCACCTATCATCAACACCACTATTATAATCAACTTTACGTAAAGAAAACTGAATTTGAACTGAAGTGACACAACAGATGTAATAAAATGAAACAACTAAGCAGTAGCAGTAAAAACTCCAGGAATTCCTGTTTCCCAGGTATGCATGGGAAACAGTTTCCCGTTCCCAGCTACGCATGTGTCCTCTACACAATATCATCTCTCTGTGCCTTCAGAGATGTATCACTACATCGGAAGGGGATTAAGGGAAAGAGATGGGAGATGGGAAAAGAAAAGCCAGAGCATGTGTTCTTTGGCCAGTATTCCACCAATATTACAAAACCAGAGTCCTTTTTAGCCTATTTGAAAAAGACAGACCTGAAGGGAGTTACCATTTGATGTTTCCCCTACATTAGAGTGTAACAATTGCCAACAGGAATGCTTCTTGGGAAACCAAACTTCTCTCACTGATGTTCAAAACCACAAGTAACTTTGTATTTAATAGCTACATATTTGTGTTTAATGCCACCGACTCAACAATACTTAGGTTAAAAACCTGTTCTTACTCTGCCTGTTTTCACACTACGCTCTCCATCTTCGTATCCAAGAACTGACCAGTTGAGCATTAAACAGTAATGACAAACATCTGTCATCCTTGTTTTCCTATCCACTCTTCACCTTTGTCCTCTGTGAAAATTGAGCGTATAAAGCAGTCAAACCTGGGCAGGCAGTGCAGAGAACCTCAGGGAAATATGCTATCAGCAGAATCCTTCTGTAGACCTTGCATTGTGTAATACACATGAAAAATAATTGTACCACTAGAACTGTTAAATAACCATATTGGATTTGCAAAACAAGATGCATTTTCCCATCTCACTGACAGCCTGCAGCTTTTCAGAAATTAGCATACACCTGCTTTAAGGTATTCTACATAAAATATTACAAAATGTATTTGATATAAACAGATAAGTCCTTTTTCTAAGGTATAAAGTCAAAATGGACTGCACTTTACATGATTCAGTGAACAAACTGGCATTCAGAGCTTATGGAATAACTAAGCACCACTTTCTTAGTCAATTCTGCCACCTAGCTCATCTTGGGAAAGCTAGCCCTACCACTGAAAAGCAATTTTCATCTTATTTAGAATTTAAATTCAAAAATAACCCACCCAGAATACCTAAATCACTTCATTAAACACAGGTAACGTGACATATTAAAAAGAAGAGGCATTTACACCAGAGGTATTGAAAGAAAGTTGCTATGCGCATAGAAAACCTGTCACTTATAAATGAACTTTAATTCTGATTGATTCAACATACAGCAAACCATTTTGCTTCATTTAATCCCTTAACCACAGTTAATGTTTTAAAATATTCCAAGGGATTTTAATTTTCAAACTATGAAAGAAAAGAAAACATCCTTTATCCACTCTCAACCAAAATGTGTAATACTGGTTCTCGGACAGTAATATTTTAATTTCATAGCAAGATATAAAACTATTCCTTTTCTCATCAATGCCTTTTAAGAGCATAAAATCTGAGCTGGGACAGACTTTCAAACCCCAGTACATTCCAGCATGCCATTTCATGAGCAAGTATCATCATATATAAAATACATACCTGCATCTTTAAACAAGCACACTCGAATTATGCCATAGCAAGCTTCTCAAGACTATTCGAACAACTGCACATTTTTAACACATTAAAAAAAACAAGCTTAAAATATGCAGGCTTGGTTTTAAGTTCTCTGAGCAACTATGTTGAAAAATAAGGTTAGTAAGTAAATCTCAAAACCATAAAGCTGCCAGCAGAAACAGAAAAAACTATTTTTTAAAAAAAGTAATGAATTCTGACATGCATAAAGAATACAAACCTAAGTATCTTAGGAATGCCTGAATATCCCCAATACTCAGTCATATTCTAACAAGAGATGCCAGATTACTTCTTAGGAAAGGTCTGTGATGAGATCTTAGTAATACCTATATTTGACATGATCTGCAGAGTTGATCTTTCCATCTTCTGTGCTCTTGTGTGAAGCATCTCATACACAACACTGATGTTTGGTCTTGTTTATCTGGTCCCAGTCACATGTCATGCATTAACATCACAAAAAGATAACAGGTGTCATTATCTTTGATCTTTTGCATCTGTGTTGCGGTTAATACAACCGCACTAACACCAAACAAGGTGCTAAGTAATTTACTGGAAAATACAAACCCTGTCATAGTGTAGAAGTTTCCTTTAATATGCAAGTTAAATTTGAAGGTATTTTCAGGTTACTTTTCCAGAGGTGAATGTATGGATTCCTGCTAGAGGGGAAAGAAAAATCAATATTCCTCAGTATTATTTTTTTGTCTTAGAACCTCAAAATACTTTACAAAAACTGCAAACTGCACTACAAAGAAATCATCTTACTCAAAATGATAGGAGATCTAAAGAATAAGAAGTGACCCAAGACTTACAGCACAACTGAAAATATATTTCCTGATGTGATTCAGAGCTTAGATTTTTACAAAGCACACTATTAACTCTATGGCAAACATATACCCCACATTAACAAGGATCACTAATGCCAATACAATAAGAAGAAACACTGTTCTTTAAGAAGTGGTTAAAGAACAGTATGAGTAAACACGCAAAGTAAGTAAAATACTATTCCTATCATCTCATTTTTCAATCTCTGCCATTCAGCTTTTAGAATTAAAAAGAAAACATTTAATATACAGAAGCAAAAATCCATGGAAGTTCTCTCCTCGGAGAATAGCAGAAATACAAAGTTTGACACATGAAGGTGAGGTAGAAGTAAGGATTTCCAAAAACCATTTTCTCCCTCATTAGAGAAGTAACATCCTTCTCCTTTCTACATTCTCTTCACTTCCCAGTGCTCATTCAAAAGAGAAGGTTGAGGATAGAATCCAGTTGCAGTAGATAGAGCTTTTGTGTGCGTACAGAAACGTTGTGTCATTTTCGTTTTTTTCAGCAGGGAGACACAAGGAAAACTGCAACACTTCCTACTTCTTTTTTCAGCATACATTTCTGTACATTCCTCCTGTAACATTTTCTGTCCTCCTGCAATATTTTCTGTTCTTAAATCTGACATACCCTTTTTTGTTTTGCTTTTATTCCTTCCCTGCTTGCTTTCTCACCCTGTCTATCCTTTCCCCTCCTCTTTCCAAGTGCCATATTACTGTTCTCCTTTAGTCTACACCTTTCTCTACTCATTGAATCCTTTCTTTATTCTCCTGTCATCCAGAGATGGATTATTTTAAATGCTCCCTCAACCTTTGCTGCTTTCCAGACAGGCTGACAAGAAATCTGGAGACTTAGATCTAAACCTGCTTCATAGCTTTCCAAATATGATGCTGATAGGCACAGAACAGAAGGAGAGTTGAAAACATGTGACAGCACTGTTGTTGTCAGAGATCCTTAACAAACTGATGTATGGAACCAGGCTCCTATAAATTTTACAAATTCAGCAGGGCAGTGTTTCAAAACTGTGGCCTTTGCACTTCGTTCTTAAAGCTCCAAATCCCTTTGCGCTTGACCTCTGAGCTATCAACTAATTGCTCCCAAATATACCTATCAAAATACCTCACTTGTTTTATTTTTAAATCAACCATGACATTCTTCTTTAGAGAACAGTAAAAAAACAGTTGCTTTGTTTTCAGAAAAGTAAAGGATTCATTATTTTCTTAATATATTCTGCTTTTCATTGCTTGGCCAATGAGGGAGAGGTATCTGGTTTCATTTTAGAACCTGAAAGTAGTTCTGCTCAGAGAAACATCCACAATTTGTTGATAGGATAAACTGCAACAAGGAGCAGCATAACTACTATAATGACGTAAACACATTTTCAAGTCAAATGTTCAAGTTGCTGCTGCTCAGCCTATTGTTCAAGTTACGCAGCACGCTTATTCCTCTGTGAGAATAGTCAAAACAAGCAAACCAGAACATCGGGCAGGTCATGGAATGGAATGGAATATTTCATTCTGAAGGGACCAAGTTCCAGTTTTCATGTGGGCTTTAAAGAAAAACACATTTTCCCAGAAAAACTCTCAGATCTAAATTTTCTATATACATACACAGACATTCACAATTCTCTCTCACTCTCATTAGATTTTTATCTTCAGCCAAGCACGTGTATATCCACAATATCCCAAGCCTTCCAATCAAACCTAGAGGGCTCATTTAGTGAAGCTGAACTCTCTGGTGAACAGAACACTGAAGCTGTAAGATAGATACACGCATACAAGTTATAGTAAATGTCAGCGCCATTGGGAAAACCTGTCTAGCCTGCTATGCTGTTGAAACAAGTAAGCCTTTACAAGTTCACCACCCAAACCCAAACAAATTCAGCTTTGGAAACCATGGGACCTATTAACCTACTTAAATAAAAAGTCATCTCCGTTCTTCCAAGGCAATATGTACATCAAAAAACAGGAGAACAGCTTTTATATCAGAAAACCAAGACAATGATCTATCTACTCATATTGGCAGCAATGAAATTTCAACAGGGCTTAATCTTCAAACTCCACCGCTTTCAGCTTTGCTTAGTGAAGTACTCTGTGGAAAGTGCAGCCCAGGGCTTTTCTTGTTCTGAAAAATCAGAAGAAATTTGTATATCTAATTCTAGGGAAAAAAAAAAACCCAACCCCAAACAGTTTCCGTATTTTATCTTTTAAACTGATTTTTCACATAGAATAAAGGGAGCATCTGTTTGATTAGCTCCTTGGGTGTTGTAGGGCACTGCGACATCCATCCTTCTGCTTCTGGAAGGAACAGAACAGTGCTGTGCCTTTTAAGCACAGTACTATAATGACTGTATACAATCAGATATAATCTAATGACTAATGCAGTACTATAACAAATTGATTTGTGTATATAAGAACATCCAACATCTACAGGGCAGAATTAACTCATTCAATTGGCTGTCACAGGTAAAAAAATTTAGGGAGATTTTCTAGCATAATTGTCAGTTACCATCTGAAACAGTCAGGCCAAGTTTTGCCGTTACCATCATGAAATACTCAAACAAGTGGCTAAGATTTACCAACTTTTTCCAATTGCTTTGGAAAGGAAAAAACAATTATAAGAAATGTCAGAACACAAAGAAAAGCACAAAAAGGCTTAGCTTCTAGAGTAATTTAGATCCATTGTTTTTTCATCCACCCAGCACAATACACAGAAAGTAGTATTTCTAAAATATATAAACAAATATGTATCTACCGAGTTTTAACATGACAGCTGTTCTTTTTAAGCCAAGAAATAAGGCATGGGAATTGCACAAAAAAGTAATTCATATGTATTGGCACAGGCAAAGTACTTACTTGCAAAATTAAGACTTAAGTTTTAGCATCTGGAAGACTTAAAAATTATTCCTCAAAATAAATATCTGTAAATCCCTGCATCCATGAATGTGTGGAACATAGTGCTACATTTTAAGAAAAAAATAAATAAATTAATTATCCTCTGCAGAGCTCCATTTTGTCTTACTCAGGCACAATCTATCCCAGGCTCGGCTTTCTGATTTGTTTTTGACAACATTCACTTCAGACTCATTGTATTAGCAGTGAACTCTTTCCATACCACTATACTGGCCACATAATCAGTACACATACATGATATACAGTCCAATCTGTATTCATATAGATTGCCTCCTTCCACCAAATTTGCTGATGAAAAGCAAGGAAAATATTTAAAGAAACTTCAAGATACAGCTCATAGACCCAGCTGCAGCCAGTCTGTATTAACTCAGAGCTACAGGTGCAAGGAATGTTGTGTGCATTCCCAGGTGGCAATGCACTCGTTTTAACAACATTTTTTAGGAATTCAGGTGGAAAGCTGTACCAAAACTTTGTCAAATGTGCACAAAACCCATATTCTCAAAAGGCCTACTGTTTGACAAAGTCACATCCTTTGATACACTGTGAAAAAAGCTGACCTCTGACTTTCAAGCTTCTATTCCAAAGCCAAAGAAATAAGAGTATTTCCTAAAATTACTATAACAAATTTTGCTAGAAGCAAACCAGTATTTTTCCTATATTCAGTTTCATAAGTGTTTCAATTTTCACAGTTGCAATTTTCAAGTGAAAAAAACATAAACAGGCCTCTAAAGCAGATGCCTAAGGTGTAAATTTTCAGCATGAACAAGTTAACATCAGACAACGTTTTAAGCAACCAAATCTAGCCAATACGTCAAACAGCTGCCCTCAGTTTCACCTAAAATAATGACATCAGCTTCAGTTATTAACAGGTGTTACCAGTTTCACCTCAAAGAATGGGATGGCACAACCACAGGACTGGACTCCAAAAGTCTTATTATTTCTAATAAGAATAAATGAGAGTGGTAACATTTTCATTAATTAGTTGATAGCTTTTTAGGAAATACAACAGACAGTAATGGTCTGCAGAAACACCAACTAAGACTACTCACAAATGCTATACATAATATAAACTGACTAAAAATGGACTTCAACCACATTAACTACTACCTGCTATGAATTTAGGCACCTCTTCTAAACTGTTCCCCGTGCACAAATGCTTTACTTCCACCACTTTCACCAACTGTAAAGTACAGCACATCAAATTCTTTTTCTGTTAGACCACAAAATGGAAATTCCCATGCTGCTCTTAAACATTATTGCTTACCATTCAAAACAATTAAAAAAACCCCCAAACCAACTATGTGAAATCTTAAAAACATTCTTGAACATAACATATTCTAAAGTTATTTCTAGTAAGAAAGGAGGAAAGCTAGAGATCTGCTTCCTGGCTTTTAACAAAGCTCAGCAACGTACGAGAGAGATATGGTCAAGCCTTACCACATGACAAAAAAAGTTGCCCTGAAACACTGCCATATTTGCAAATTATTTCTGAAATGGACTCAATAAAATTTTTGGTTGTTTGACAGCTGGCTCATCGCATTACAGAGGTAACAATTCTCTGGTGTTCTTTTTTGCTGAACAGCAACAGAAAACATTCCTGTAATGCCTCTATTTGTGCCAAACACTGAGGTAGCTGGATTTTTATTTTATTATTTAAAAAAACCTTAGAATTCATACAGCTAAATGCAGTAACCAGATTTAAAGAAAATTAATGTGTGTAACTAGATGCAAATTATAAAGACCTTCATTATTCAACACATAGTAAAAATCCAGCCTTAGTAATGTTTGTTGTGAAATAATTTAATGTTTTTATTAAGCTGTATAATATATAAATATTGAAATTTAATTTAACTGTTCTTTAAGTCAAAATGAACAGTGAAGTCATGGTTGACAAGCAGCTATTGCCATTTTGTCCACACCTATACTTTAAAAAGCAAGGTGACCTCTTTGACAGCTGAGGGAGCACTGAGGAGCTCTAACCCAACAAACGAGTTTGATCCATTTTGCTTTCGCTAGTTTTTATCACTTCCTACCAGATTCCAGTTGCACTCCACCATCTCCCTTAATGCTATCGATTACCTTGCAGCCAGACTTACACAGGAGATCAAGCACACCACCGTTACTGTGAGAACCTACTCACGTTACAGCTTATTTCTTTCATCCACAGCTCGCTGTGTGGGTACCGCCAATCCGATTATCAAAGTTATATTTATATACGCGCTGTGTGTGCTTATGTTTGTGGTGCTTGTGTGTGAGAGAGAAGGCGCGGGCGCTCGGTTACCTCAGCCTGGAGCCAGCTGCGCGCGGCGGCGGCCGGGCCCGCGTGCCCGCCGCAGGCGGCCCCGCCAGAACCTTCTGGAAGGGGCCGGGCGCGCGGCCCTGCCAGGCGGGAAGCGCGCGGGCGCCTCCTCGCGCGGCGCCTCAGGAGAGCAGGGCACTCCCCCCCCACTTCACCCGGCGCGGACCTGAGAGACCTTCGGCAGCCGGGAGCGCTCAGGTAGGCGTTGGTAATTTTTTTTTTCATCGGGTTTACCTAAAAGCTGTGAGTTTTCCGTGTTTAAGGTGCTATCCCGTTTTACCTTGAGCAAAACATCTAAGAGGGTGAGTCTTTGTACCTCTGGGTTTGCTCGCCTGGCGAAAAGACAAAGTAACTCCCGGTTAAGTTCTATCACAGTTGCTTTCTAAAATGAAGTGGTCTGGGCTGAAGTACTGCATAATATTGAGGTATCAGTACAGAATATGAGATGTTACTTTCAGCTACAGAGAATGAAGGGAATGGATTATACTTTATACTTACATTTATACTTACATTTCATGCAAACTTTGAAAATAAAAAAAAAGTGTGACTTGTTGGCTTGAATAATGGGGTAGAAAAAGGTCTAAGCTTAAGGAGGAATATGAGATATGGCATTTTAAATGCTACCAAATTTCACTTAAAATATAGATTAAATTTAATTTGTTGCCATGGTATTTTAAGACAAGAGTGTTGAAGGAGCTTTTAGATGAGTCTACCTTTCAGAGAACATAAATATCAGTGCTTAAAATACATGTGTTAAAAGAACAAAAAAAGTATTTAAGAAGGTTTAACATGGTACATGGCGGAGTATGGATTCACTCACACAACCACTTCTTCCCACTAGAAAGATGTTTCTAAAGATACACATCCTTAATGGGAAACATACATAGTAAATATTTGTTTTATTCTAGATCAGATGCACAACATTAATGGTAAGATGTAGAAGTCTTTTGATCCAACTCCCATGAATTTCCATCTGATCTCAGTCTGGCAGAAGTGCTGTGAATCCCTGCCATTTGGGTTCATTCACATTCAGCACGATTTTACCATCCCTAACAAAAATGCAACCTATGAGTACTCTAAAAGAAAATACCATCTAGCAGTTTGCATCAAATTTCTTTTGATTCCATAGCAACACCATATTTTAACAAAATTGTGCATGGGATACAAGCTTCTATTTACCCTAAATTCATTTTCAGATTGAAACGGTATCTTGTACTACACATGTTTTCACTGATAGAGTTTGTCCTCTGAATGTATTTAATAAGTAAGCATATGGTCCAGTTTCCCATTTCCGGAGCACAGTCCTCTTCAGAGCAGACTGTCGCATTGTGCATATGCATGAGGAAAAGCTTTTCAACATATAAGACTACTGCTGAAAAGATCATCAGAAGAGTTTCCTTCCATTAACCTACACTGATGACAATGATACTGCCCATGTCATTTCAGTTATATGCTTTTAACACCACTGAAGCCGCTGAATATTTGGGGTATAATCAACCATAGTAATACTGAATGCAAGGCATTGCTTTGAATTTCTGTATTTAGAACAGTGTTTCAGCCAGGTATAAACAAGCTGTATCATTCTATGACCTAATGCACACATAGTCTGCCAGAATAATACACCCTGTGGTTCTAGTGTAAACACAGTTTGTATTTTTGAACTATGAACGACATGACAATACACATAGATTTCTCTGCTGTCTCTAAAAGATCTAGACATTTTGACTTTGAAGAAAAGATACTTGTATGATAAAACATGTTAATATGCATTTTATTTTGGGGGATTAGTGACTTTCACCAGAACGCTAGCTGCCTGTTTCTGTTCTTGTACAGCTTTGATTTAGAGATCACATTCACTGTTCTAAGAAATCATTCTGAAAAATTGACTCCACATGTATTTGTAAATGTATATCACCTAGTATGTTTGTATTTTTAGGTATACATGTTTTTCTTGTTAAACATAACTGCTTGCTGCTCAAATTATCTTTCCATAATAGTAGGTATTTTATGTATTTATCAGCACTTACCAGCATAGCTGGAATAAATACGGAATGCGTTTGGGAACCATGAACTTGGTTCTTGGATCTATTCTTAATTTATCACAGGTGAATCAGATATCGTGGTGTGTTTTAGGAATGAACTAGTGTTAGATGTAAAAGCTGTGCATATCAGAGCAGTATAAGATTTGATTCCTGTATCTTTCTGCCCTATCTCTTTTTTTTGCAATACTTTTCTTCATGGCTTCATTGGTGTTTGGGGAAATCACCTACAGATACTGCCAAGACAGAACCTGTTAGATTATAGGTTATTAAGTAGCATTGCTCTCCATGAGAAGTTTCGTGCCTCAGTGTTCAAGGTTAATGACTTGTGGTTTTGTGACCAAATCAGACTGTCTCCTCTTTGCCCTTTAGATTCTGTAAGGCAGATTATTTGAAACAGATTAAATGGGTTGATATAGCAGGATACGGAATCTATTTGTTTGATAGGTTGTATTTTTTAAAGTTAAGCGTATAGCTGCACTGCTACTTTACATAAATATTTCCAGAAGATAGGAGCATCTTTAGTAAATCTGAATATGCTATTTTTGCTAGTAAGCATCGATGTGCTTAGAATAAGAGAGATGGTGTAGTTCTATAATGCAGTTGATTGCCTAGTAACTTGTTCTTAATTTCAGGCTTACTAACTTGATGTTAAAATATATAACAATAAAGGTTTAAAGATGAAATCCAGAAAGATACCACAGTGTCTCCCTTTTTGATCTGAAAGCTCCCTGTATAGCAAGCTCATAGTACCAGAAATAGGTAGCATTTCCTAGAGCTCTTGAGGTTTCTTCATCTGGTCAGTCTGCGATGAAAAACTGATAGATGATACCTTTCAGAAATGCACTGCCAAACACAGGGACATAACATATGAGCAGTTGTACAAGCTTGTATGAAAGGTCTGTCTGTCCCAAGACTCTGTCTTCTTACTTGCCTGAAGGTTGGAAAGTTTGGCAAAAGAGAAATAAGGCAATCATATAACAGTATTTCCCTGCTATGCTCTTTTACCTCCACCAAACTGTGTAAAGCCCTTCTGCTTAAATAATTAATTTGAATTTATTTTCACTGTTTATCAAATTGATTTTGACATATCTAAGCTTTTGACATCCACAATATTCTATGACCGTGAATTAGACAGTTAAGGTATACTGTCTACCTTTTTTTAATTATATGAACTTTCTTATTCTAAGTTAAAAACCTTTTGTCCTACCTCCCAAAAGACGACCTGTAGGCTATTCTGCATGACCTAGTAAAGGGTAGACATCTTAAAACAACAGTGTAAGCCAGAAAGATAGCAAAAAGTTCTCTAGATTACTGTCTTGCAATTCAAGGCTATATGTTGAAAAGAATGAGCACAGCTCAACATTTTTGAAGACTACATAGGAACAGATTCTTAGCTTTGTATCAATGGCAGACATTAACTGCTTCTAATTAATCTTCATGCTATGGGGGCAGAACTTAAGACACCCTTTATGTATGCTGTTATTAAACACAACTGACATTGATCATCACACAAAATTTTGTGTGTTCTGAGCCACATAGTTCTAATTATGCATTTTTCAATGAATGTAGGTACCTAACTCTGGGTTTTGCAAATAAAAGCCAAAAATTTAGACCAAAATAGATGTAGACAAGTGAATAATTTTGCACCTATTTCATCATCACAATGATATGATCACTCAGTTCAACAATCTGATGCTACTAAGTTACTCAATCAAATACAGCACAAGTAAGTCAAAAGAGTTACTTCAAGTTTATCGCTTCCAGTTATATTGCCAGCGAGTACAACTTTTTGCCACATTGTTACATTGTGCATGCTGTAGCAACCTAGGACATTTATCAATAAATAGGGTGACAATAAAAGTAAGATAATATTTATTTTTATAATAATATATATTTTATTTAGATATATATTATTTATTTCTATAATAATATATAAAATATATTTTATAATAATAGTTAATAATTATTAATCTACAGCTTTCCTACTTCAAAAGTCTATTGCTACTTCTTTACAGTAGCTCATCAGTGAGCATTTAATGACTTTGGTGTGTATTTCATTTTCTGTCTTGTTAGTTAACCTTGTGATACTGTTACATGGAATCATGCAGTGATATTAGTTTGGTTACTGACTTACATGTGATAAAGACTGTACTGGATTTTTTTTTTGTCTGACATCATTATAAGCTTTGTGGGTCGCTCATTTCAGTTTTTGTTTGTTTGTTTTGGTTGGTTGGTTGTTTTTTTTTTTATAGAATGCTGCTTGTCTATTGCAGTGAAAATTGTTGCTTCTTAGTCTTGATGACTTTAACTGAAACTTCTATAAAAGAACAAAAGACCCTGGCCAAAAGTAAAAACAGGATTCTTCTACCTGAATTAGTTAAAAACCCAAAAAATTACACAAACCCCTAGATCCAAAACCCAGGAACTGCAGACCTTAATTTCCATTCAAAACATGAGTTACCATTTTAAGTGAGAAAAAGATAATTCTTTAAGGCGAGCATATGAATTGAATACCAGGTTATATTTTCTAGCATTTACAGAATGCTTTTTATTTTCACACCCTTTTTTTTATTCCCATTTTTTTTTATTTATCCACATTGTTGGTCAGCTGAAACAACTATTACTGTTGATATGTTTTTTAACTACATGCACCAGTGTTTTATGTAAGATAATAAACTGCTCTAGAAATGTGTATTAAAAGATTACCATATTTCCCAATTTCCCATTATCTGACAAATAATTAAATCTAGCTAGCAATGTGCATTTAAAAAGTATTCTCACCTCAAAGCTTGCTTGCTCTGTAGTCTAACAAATAAGGAATCAGAGTAATGTGAATGACCTGGAGTGGTTCCCACAGTCTAAAAGGTCTGTAGACAGCCTTTGTTAGATTTAATAGCAGTCCTTATAGACACTTTTACCTTCAGTTTTTTGCCAAAGCCGTTACTGAAGTGTACCACCCCTGCTGTGAGCTGGGGCAGAACTGAGCATGACCCGATCTCTGTTGGACTACACTAACAGCCTAGTATATTAAATTCAACAGCCATAATTTCTGTTCAAACTAATACACCAGACTGTGAACACTAGTAGCTAATGAGTGAGCCTATGTCCTTTTTTGTCACCTTCAGTAGTAACCTCTTGCTCTGGGAAGACAGGCAGCAGAAACAATAACCTCTTTGG
Organism: Calidris pugnax; assembly: GCF_001431845.1. Lineage (NCBI taxonomy): Eukaryota > Metazoa > Chordata > Aves > Charadriiformes > Scolopacidae > Calidris > Calidris pugnax. The sequence goes on from NW_015090794.1 coordinate 10,797,558, forward strand.
CCCAGCGTATTAGCTTGTTGCATTGCTAAACATGCAGCAAACAATATGCCTACTGCTGAAAATCTGAGTTCCACGTATCTGGCCTTTTTTCAGTGTAAGACTGGATTTCTGAATGATTTCAAAAGAAAGAAAAAACACCAGCAGCAGCTTAATGGAATACAGGATGCATGTGTCATCTGATAACCAGTATTTCCCATAAATTGATGAAAATGCAATTTTTCACTTGCTAATTAAAATTCAGTAGCCTGCACATCATTCAGTAAATTGTTTAAGAACCAAACCAGAGGTTACAGACATCTACTCTGTTATCCGTGAGTTAAAAATGATGAATATTGCTTTAAAATTGAATGCAGCATATTCAATACATATCCACACTCTGGCACTAAGTATCCTAGAACTGCAAGGCTCATGCTACTACAAGCAACGTTTTAAAAAATACTGACCCTGATTTCTCATGGATGTGGAGTTACCTAGTGATAAATCCTTAGTCTTAAGAAAGTAAGAACAAACATTTATCATTTAAACTTTAAAAGACATCTGCATCATCATTACCACACCAACATTGGGCTATTTTATCATTCACTTTTTTTTAAAGTTGCATATGGAATCATCCTTAGAGAAAGATGGTAGAGAAGAAATGTCCTATTTTTCAATCTGTTTACCAGGTGCTTTTGACAGCCCATGGTATACAAGTGAGTTTTACTGCTTCACCTGTGGAATGAGTCAGTTTCTGTAGCTATATTCAGTTCCTTTTTGTTTGTATATGAAGGTATAAATCTACCAGCAGCAAGGTATCATATTTAGCATGTCTTGCCAGGGAAAAAAGAAGGAAAACAAAATATGTATAAACAGTAATTTACTACTGAATGAATATAAAGCCCTCTAGATTTAGGAGCACATGGAAAGGTCACAGTTTATAGACATCAAAATAACAAATAAACCTCAGATTTACTTAAATTCTGTATGTCAGTAGCTTAATGTTGCATTAATCTTATTTGGAATTAATACTAGCTTTAAAGTTCTACCAAAGAAGTATTTCAGATGTGTAGATGTCTGTCTGCATAGGAGAAATCGGTGTCACTGCATGCTTAAGTTTAAGCGCATACTTCATTGTAAGCAAGTTCAGTGAGTATGGGTTTCAGTACTTACCTGGAAAAAATCGATGCTCCAAAGCAAGAATATCATACTAATAGATAATTATAGAAGACAACAAACAAAGCTAAGCATAAAGAAATAAAAACATTAAAAGACACTGATAAATTCTGTGTATTAATCTGGAATTAGCTGTTTAAATGGTTCCTTTCCTGTGGGTAGACAACAACACAAGTTTCATAAAAAGTCTTCCCCATCCAGATCAAACTTGTATGTGAGCCAGACACTTGAGGGGAGCGAAGTAGTTCCTTTTTTTCAGTCAGTATATATTCCAAACTTTTGGAATAAATTGTACTAGTATCAAAACTTATCATATACAGAGATTATATTCATGCTAGACTTCCGCTATGAATAGCTCTGCAGGCAATGAATCGTGAGAGATTTACATCTGAAGGTTGTCACTGCTAAGGATATACTCTTCACACACTGTACATCCTGTTATATGGTCACATGGATATTCTCTATACATTACATCTAGAGAGGACAGTGGCCAAAGAAGCTCTGAATTCTTAAGGGTTTGACACCCTGTAATTCAACTGAATATTACTCTTATGCTTATTTTTATCCCACACAATAAATGTTAACCACAATTATGCTTACCAAAGTCCAGGAGTGATTTTTGGTGCTGCAGAGATTGTTTCAGCAAAAATAGAGTGATTAAAGCTGAGGAAGTATGCTGAGACGTACTAAACAATGTCAGAGCCTTTCATCTCAAGGAATTACAGATTCCATCATCTACCTTGTTTTTTCTCTCCTCCTTTTTTTAAAGTAGCCAAACAGTTGAACAGTACAGGTTTTTTTCATTCTTTTCCCCCAGCACACAGTACATTACACAGCATACAATAACTGATTTTTTTTACTAACTAGTATATTTCTCTGTAGAGTTTCTCAGAATAAATTAAACTGAATCTCAGAGGTTGCTTCTGTGATAAAAATTTTTAGCAGTCATCCCAGAGCAAAGCAGTCGCATTCCTGATAAGTATTACAGTAAATAGGAAAGACTAGGTCCTAGATTTTTGTACAAGTATAAAATATCTAAGAATGCTATGGAGCTAATGCTGTAGGTCACGGTGGAAGCTACAGGCCAGTAGCAGCCCTCTGAGATGCTTTGCCTCAGCTGTCTTGCTAATGAATGTATTCACCACAGACCAGCTGGCTCCCCAAAAGCTGACAAAGGAAGATCCTGCAATTAGGTCTGTGATTTAGTGGTCTTCCTATGGCTTTTCATTGATAAATCTGAAACTACACCCATCTATGTAACAAGTGAACAAAAAAAATAAAATCAGAATACTTCTCTTCTGAAGTATTTCTCCCTGTGTACATGATCAGTGCTCAGATGTTAAAGAATGCTACAGATAGACAAAAGTTCCTTACTCACTCCTCCTGCTAACTCATTTTAAATAACTAGCTTTCATCCTAGTTACTTCTCTAATATTGGCTAAGTTTTAAATACAGTATCATTGCCTTGACTAGGATCACATAGTAGTGTATCACAGCTGTCAAAATCAGTGAAACATTTTTGCTTGCCCTCCTTAGCAGAAACAAATAATTGTTTTGGGTTTTATTGAGGGGAAAAAAAAAAATCCCCTGCCAATTCCAAAGGGCAGATCTGGTTAAACTGTGGAGAAGATCAAGTGATGAAAAGAAGTAAACATTCTGAAAAAATTGCTGAAACCTACAGAAGAATTTTAGTTGCACAACTCTAGTGAGCATATTAGGAGATGGTGCTCATCAGTGCTTCTAAGCAAGGGGATAAACAGGTGATGACCCCCCAAAACAGTGACTAATGCATAACATAGGTGAAAGAAATAGAAAAAAGTTCCCTTTTTGTTGTGTTACAGGAAATGCATCCACAAAAGGAGAAGAAAATGGGACAAAATGATTGTTGCACAGGTGTTAATTGCCAACCTGATATAAGTTGTTTCTCAAAATGCTAACGGTGCTCAGGTTGTGCTTTTTAGTCAACCTTAGTGAACAGGTGGCTGATCTCAGAAAGTGCAATTGCATGCATGCACAGGTGCATGAACAACAGTGTTTAAGGCACTTCTTACATTTAACATTAATATTATAAGATTCCTGCCTGCCTGCTGGAAGGATGGACCTGGGGTAGAAAACTACAAAGACAACTGGAGATGTCCAGTCTTACAGTGTACTCATTCTGGGGGGACATGGAATATTTTTTACCAATTCTTTGAATTTTGTTTCTTTCCTTTTCTTTAGTTTCTTAAAATTAAATCCATATAATTTCATGTTCAGAATCACTGGTCCTATACAGTTACATATCTAGTTTGCAAAGGAACTATCAAACTGGAGCAAGCCCATGATTTATGGTTCATCTGGTACTACCTCCTAATTTCAGCAACAATCTTTACTTAGTATTCCTTAGAAACATGCAAGAAACTCTCCGTTTTCTATGGGGAAAAAAAAAACTTTATCTCTTCAAAAGTGTACCCTGTTCTCCATATACCTTAGCACAGCTTCTAGGAGCATCTCTTCCATGATCTTCCAGGCACAGAGGTGAGGCTGAAAGGTTGGTAGTTCCCAGGGTTGTCCTTTCTACCTTTTTTAAAATGGGTGTGATGTTTCCCTTTTTCCAGTCACCGGGGATTTCACCTGACTGACATATCTTTTCATTTATCATGGAGAGTGGCTTGGCAACTACATCAGCCAGTTCCCTCTGGACTCTGGGATGCATCTCCTCAGATCCCACACATTTCTGAATGTTGTTTGTTCTCAAACGTTGCTGCTTTGACTTCAGTGAATCTCTGCCTTTCACAAAATGCCAGGCCCACTGTGGGACAGCCCATAGCCACTAGGTAGAAGTGCCATTAGAAAGATAACCCAAATGGCCTCATTAATATTATGCTAATAATCTAATGCATTTCTCACTAATCCATGTTTTTACAGTACCCAAGGCTAAAGCAACACCCATATAATTCAGCTTGTGTGAAAGATTCCAAGCAATGAGAAAGTATTCTGCATTAGCTAGAAAACTTTGGTTGGTTCAAACTACAATAATCAAAGTATTATCAAAGCTTTGAAAGCAATTTAATTGTAAATGTCTAGTAATCCTGAAGAAAATCTCAGTTTCTGAAAAGGTAGGCACAATTCCATCCTATTTGAAATCTACTAACAAAGTCACTATAATTCAATTGGAAAATCATGCTGTACCATATGCCAAAGTGTAATTTACTGGACATTCATTAAAAAGCCTTCAGCAATATGCAGATTCTTTAAGCTAATATGCTCCACACAAATATAAAGTTAACTGTCAACTATAACTGAACTTTCTTCTTTAACTGAGCTTTTAATGTTATTCAGAAACAAAAATAAAAAGAAAAGATCAGACCTCCCAGATTTTCATAAGACAGAACCTTTGACAAATACGTAGGCATTAGGAAAATTCATGGTTATTGTGCATCTGCTACACGATAACCCTCACAACAAGCTGAGTTTACAATGGTTATGAAATAAACCTGTGAACACAGAGCGGCCCTCTGCCGCCTAGTGGAAAAATCTGGATAAAAGGCAAAATTCCTCTTTTACCAATGAGACAGAATTACTATGCAGAAAAATATGTTGTGTCTAATTGAATTAAAAGACATGCCACAAAATGCACTTAATTACTAAAGTTGAAAATTAAATTGTCTTGTATCTAAAAGCTGAAGTAACACTGATTTAAAATTATTTCCTACAAAGCAGAAATGATTGCTGCTGTTCCAAAAACTGGATATGAAAATAGTGTTTTCTATAGCCACATTGCATCTCCCAGTGTTCAAAACCTTTAATACAGATTAATGACCTAACAGACAATGAAAAGGTAATATTCACTGAGTTTTCTAGTTCTGAAAATGAAGGTAACAACTAAAATGTTCATTAACAAAGTCTTTATAATATATTATAGGTCTCCATGCTTATATTTCTTAAGTGCAGAATTACTCAGGCCTCAAACAGATGGAGCTTCTTGTATCTAGTATCAGGTGATCCTTAGAGAACTGCTGGCTGAAAAGCCCTGATGAAACCCAGACAGACATCTATATGTAGAGATGCCCCAGCAGTGACCTGACTAGGCCTCTCAGTAGGATGCTGTCCAACCCAGGATCTGTTCTCAGAAAATGATCCCATGCAACATTAAGGCAGTTACACATCAAGTATGTATGCTACACAGCCAAGATTTTAACCTTGTATATAGATATTTAAATCTGTATCATTATCATAAAATTTCTAATGGCAAATAATTGATCTTTAAAGGTTGTGCTGACTGAGTAAAAAATATGGAATGGTTTAAGCACTAGACATGGAAATGCTACTATTTTCCTTTTAAAACTATAAATAAGCAAACCTTAGTTACCTCCCAGGTTTCAAAGGAAAATCAGGTGTATCTTATTCATACCTAGTTTTGTTTTGTTTTCTCCCCATTTACCATAAATCAGTGATACTTTCCTGTTAATAGCTACTTGATTATCCATCAGACACAAACGCAACTATGTACTACTTGCCCAAAGAAAGATACTAGGAAAGCACTTCAGTAAATAACCAGGATACCTAAAAAAGGTGCTGCATTTTTTGAGTGTAGCTCTAAACTTGTCTCTTACAAATGTAAACAATTTAATTATCTTTTATTCTAAAATGAAACAATACATTATTGAGATTAACAGCTATGTATTCTAGGGCTCAATGAAATTTCTAGTTCTGTAAATCAGTATTCAACTACAAATAATTAAGAAAATTTATTCAGATTGGCACAGGCTGGAAAAGAAATACTTGTCTGTCCTTCAAGGGGGGCTAAAAAATCTTTAGCTAATCAGAACCAATTTTCAGGACTTACACATAGAAATTCTTAGGAACAAAAAGGAGTAAAAAGAAGTAAGAGATTTAAAAATCTAAATTCTTTTTATTTGAATGAACAGAGGTGACCAATAATACAGAACAAAAATATAGCCTTCCATTTATTCAGTTTTGAAATACCTGCAAAGGGCAACGTAAAACTGAAAAATGGAGTAGGTGCAATGAGGCCTTTAGAATAATTATGTGTTGTTAATTGAAGAATGTTAATCATGTCATATTAGGAGGGAGACAGGGTTAAATTGGTAAAATTTCAATTCACTTAGGCCTTATCTCTTGTTAGAATGAACCAGATGATTAATCCTTAATATTCTTCAGGGATACAGAGAACATCAGCAATTAAATTAACAACTACAAAGTTTATGCTCAGAGATTCAAAAATGAAAGACAGAAACACTTTAATTTTTCACAAGTTGTTACCTTAATTATCTTCTTATTGCTTCTGTCTCTTCTCCCTCATTACAAAAACACACCCCTTAGTATTCATGGATCCCTTTAATTTGCTGTAGCTCGGCAACTATGTAAGGAATGTCATCTGAGCTGCAAAAATCATAAATCTTACTTTATGCATGCTCATTGAAAATAAATTGTTCTGCTGTACCTAGTCCCTGTGTTTGAACTGTGAAGTGCTGACAAATTTCTGTTTCCTTACAAACAGTCAGTAACGTCCATCAAATTTTGGTGGCAGAAAAGGAAGGCTTGCTTAGCACATAATGTGAAGTTTCTGTTATTAAAATATAAAAAGAAATACAGATATCTAAGTTAACCTAATAGTTACTATGCCAAGTGCTACTGGCAATAGGAAGGCATAGGGATAAATTTCTTAAGAAACCTTCTAATTCTACAGTCAGGAAAATAAGGATGTAGTTCCAGATCATTCATTAAAATTATATACCAATATGAAAATGCAGACTGACATTTAAATTAAAGTTTTTCGATTAGAGAAGAAAACAATAGAGAAAATGGAGGACTTCAGAATATGTTTGGGATTCTTTCTTAAGCGTTGCCCAAGAACTCTTACAGAAGATGTGGAATCTTGTTATCAATACTGGACTGCACGATACATTGAATGATTTCAAATATAACTGCTGTGAAAGTAAATACTCCCACAAGTTGAATGCAAAAATCCATGATTGCGAAACATAGGGACTTGACATTGTTATCACTACACATGCTTTCAAAATTACCAAAGTTTTAAAGTAAAATGTCATATCCCTGAAGGGTGCCCTTACAACAAATTATTAACGAAGCTGTATTGATCTTCACCCAAACGGAAAAATCTCAATAAATCTCATCTGGACCTTTGCTGAAGCTAGAAAATACATTACACCCCCCTACTGACCACAATTTTTATTATCGCTATTGTGTTTGCAGGGCAGTCAATTTTATACAGCGTAACAAACTGCCAAGTGCTAAAGTGATTTCCTCTATTACTGAGGTCCATGTATTAAATTTAGTGAGGCACAATACCAAACTTCAAATATTGCAGGGTTTAGAATTGAATGCAGCTGAGCCTAATGTTATCAACCTGACAAATACACTGACATATTAAGTAGCAGATCATTTATTCATATTTGGAACTGGTTTTGTTTTTCTATTCAGCTGTATAGTTTTAGATTAGCCACAATATTTCAAAATGTAACTATTACTGTGAAGTCCAAAGGCACTGTGGAATACATATTTCATATTCTTATTATGCACTGTACATCAGAGAAATATGCCTCAATAGCCTGTTATCACATAAAAATACATGTAAATTAATAAATTACTTTGCATAATGCAGGTTTAGGCTGCAAATACTTTAACCCTTTACAATGACTGGTGACAAGCACTTCAGATACTTCATGTTATAGTCAAATAAAAAGCTGAAATTCTCAGATAAAGTTTCATTTTGAGCTCCCTTTTCCCCCATATCATTAATTTTCCTGCAGTCTAAAATATTCCAAAACAGTGGATTTCTGAATTTGCAGATGCTATTTGAATTCTAGTTCTTACTGAGATGCCTGTTCTAATGTACACCATGTCCTCCTGGAAGAATTTGATGTATCCTGAATAATTAAATCAACAATTTAGAATACTTGTCACTAATTCTTAATGAAGTATTTTGAAGTAACTGATTGCTTACATCAATGCTAATAAAGCTTTCTCTAATTTTTTTTCTTCAATTAATAATAAATATTTCCCATAAAAACTGAGAAAAAACATCCAATATTTTGCTCACCTGAAATAATCCAAATGATCCTCCTCTGTGGTAAAAGCTGAAGCTACAAGGCTTTGAGGAAAGACGGATTCTGCATTGCTATCTGTTATTTTAGGGAATGGCAGTTTCCTAGCTTTTAGAAGTGGATCATGAGACCTTTTGTAAATGACCTTGCATCCTGACAGTTCTGCAGTTTTTTTACTACTGTGGTCTAATTGTGCCACTATTAAACTGCAACAGTTGCCATTCAAAATACCTCACAGTAGATCTCAAGACAGACCTATCTATCCTTAAGTGAAAACTCCAGGGAGGATTCCTCTAACTTTCTCTCTGGAAACTTCCATCTTTAACGTGGAGTACACCGCTGGCTGGGAAGACAGAAAAATAACGCCATTGACAGATTTGTGTAACATTCCAAATATAAAGGAAAATCTCCAAATGGAAGGGAATATTTCCACCTCCCCCTTTTGAACTTTTTTTTTTTTTTTAAGGATAGATCATACAACTTGGTTCAATTCTCTAGGAAGGGTCTGATAGTCTACAGTCTCTCACTTTGTATATTTCATTGGTACAAACATTTTTGCCCTAACAACCTGTTGGATACTATACTCTCCAAATCAATCTGGTTTAGTGATGGTTTCTGTCAGTGTTAGGTTGATGGTTGGACTAGCTGATCTGAAAGGACCCTTCCCACCTAGGCAATTCTATGATTCTGTGATAAACAGTTTAGCTAGATGCTTTATATTGTCAAATGGCTTGTATACCTGTCTCATAGGAGACAGCAGGTCAAAAATATTGCTACCTTGCACTTTGATTTGGAGTAAGAAAGCCAACTTGCTCCTGTAGAGCCTAATTCAAGCCCTGAATTTTTGTGTGTTCTTTTCCCCATGCATTTTTCCCTCAATCCTTCCTAGAAAAATTTATTGCAACACTAGCTGGCTGTAACCAAACAAATAAGCAGTGTAAATGCTGAAAAACAAGCATGAAATATTTAAGCTTTTAAGTACTGTGCTTTTGGAGTTAGACCATTGGTGCTTTAGTTGCAAACCCTTTCCTTGAAAGATAAACTATTTAACATAAACTGACACTCAAACATCTTATAATCTCAGACACTACCAGAGTTCTTCCTTGTCACTGAAAAGAGGTCAGATATTATTTTGTTATTTGGACTGAAAAATGCTCTTGCCGTTTGGAGACTCCCCACATATACAACACCAGCTACTTGGACCATGTAGGTCCCTGAACTAACTTTATGGTATTTTCTTTGTCTTCTGCAATGTCATCACAGATTGAACTCCTCTCATTCAAAACCAAAATTTAAGTGTTACTAAGCCACACTGTTCAGTTCCATTGTGGAAATTCCACAAGTAGTGAGGAGAACACTCTTCACAGTTCTATGAGTAGAACAAATGGCACTATTATAATTTCTGAAATGTTAATTAGCTCTTAAGGCTGACACTTGACAATGAAATATTTATTTTCACGGAGTACTACATGTAACTTAAGAATTACAATAGCAAATCTAGATGTATTACGGAATAAAGAAATCATTATTCTAAACTGTGATCTACAAAGGAAAAACACAATTATTACAAATAACTCCCTTAATTCACATGGCTGAGTACTATCCATTTTAAGCACTTTGCATTTTGAATTTTGGAAGAGCTCTCTCTATTACTTGCAAGAGTTCTTTGAAACATATAAGAAATTCCACAAACTTTATATGCTCTAATTCCAACCTTTAATTATATTATAATGCATTTCATTTAGATTCGTCAATCTGAACCTATTTTTCCCCATTTGCAACCTGAACAGCTGAGGAAAAAATTTGGCATCCTGAAAAAGAAACTGGATATGAATACCTCTCTCCTTTTCTCCTTACTACTACTTTTGATGATGTATTTTCAGGTACCATTCAAGCCACTCAACAACTGGTAATAACACAGTCAAATAGTGTGGTACATATTCATGCTACAGACCTGTCCTGATGTGTGAAATGGTGGTTTTGAATTGAACTAAGTCAGTGTAACATGATGGAAAGGACTGGTTAAAGTACATACTACGTATGTAAAGCTGCGTATGTAGATTTTTCTACAGGGGAACCTGAGCTAAAACATTTAGCCTGCTAGTTAGAAAAACAGAAACATGACTGCTTGGTCATATTTAGCTTATTTGACTGTGTTAACATTAGGAAATTTGTTCCCTAATAAGACATACCTCCAATGTAAATTGGAATCACTTCACTTAAAAGACAAGTGTCACAAAAAAAAAAAAATTCAGTGTGTAAAAGGCTGCTGCAAAACATGAGTAAATGCTTATTTCTCCATGTCCAACTGAGTAAGACATGAACAGACTTGCTCTTCAGCAGGAAAAATTCTGATTAGACATGTGGCTCACTTGCATGTGTTTTATAGCTAAGCGATAAATTGACTTGTCTGTTTATAATTGCTTTTTATAAACCAATTTAAATTAAGGATTTGTTCACAAGCTGTGAACATCCATATATTAACTTAAAACAGGAATGTTATCTTAGGTTGCACTGTGTAGTTTTGGATCAATAGCATATGATAACCTTCTAAAATAAGAGTGTAGCAAATGCTAAACACACAAATTAATTGTGAATAATAAGTAACAGAAGTGCATACAGAACTTTTATAAGTGCCAGTAACATACGTCACCACATCATACCACAGGATTCCTTATGTGCATGTGAGTGACAGAATGAAATGTTTTATGCTACCCCAGCTAGGTCTGTATGTATCATTAAATCATCTTCCTCATCTTTACAGGCTTTAATTCCATATTCTTCACTTGTCTCCATCATATTTTTTCATTTGTAATTTTGTCTTCCTGTTAGATCAGATTTCTTCTCTTGAGAGTAAATTCTTCTACTCTTCTAGCTATCAGGAAGAATTAACCAATATACAAATCAAAATTTCCATCCTGTTATTATTCTTCTGTTGCCCAAACACATTCCAGACAATAGCTTATTGATGCTTTTTCTGACAAAACACCTATTTTTTGATAATGCATGGTTATATCATTGCTATGTGAGACTTTCTCAGGGTATTATTTAGCTCTAATATGGTTCTAATATGAATATCCAAATGCTGTAAATGTAAACATCTAATGATGTAAGAAAATGATCCAACCATTTTAACATGAGGTACTGAAGGATTTTGTTAATAACACAATAGGATCTGCCCTTTTTGATGAACATTAGTATGCAGTTGCCACCTGTATTTCCTTTTTTGCATTTTCAGAAGACAAGTCTTGAGTATCATAATGTGTATTAACAACAGTGAACATAGGTAGAACAAAATAAAGAGATTCACTAATGCATGTGGACTATGGAGAGATGTGGAAGTCACACACTATGAAGTGTTAGGCAGGCAAGTTGGTACACATACCCCGAAATATCTTAATACTTCTGAAGTAACATAGCTGTTCTTATGCATTAAAGACTGATTACTGTGTATTAGTACCACTCTGCAGCAGAAAAAAACTCCAACAAAAATACTCTGACTCTTTACCTGTCACACTATGGAGGGTAAATTTGACCCTTCTCTAAAGTAACATTGCCTTTAGGCACAATTGCTCTAAAAAACTACAGATTTTTTAAAAAACACTCTGTTGGAATTAATTTTTCCTATTTGAGAGGGCAGGGCCTTAGACACCTACATATGTCAACCAAACCATAGCAAAGAACTTTATTATTAGAACAATAACCAAGTTCCTGTAGGTAGAAACAAATGCTCAAAGATCTCAAGTTTCCCATTGTTGCATGTTTTGTGCTGACCTCAGATGCTGTAGAAGTAAATACAGTTTGAAATACATGAAGACAAAAAATGAAGTCCACCCTGTGAGTTGCTTTAGGAATAGAACCTTAGTGATGTCAGGAGGACATGATTTATTCACATTTAACTCAAAACGGCATTGACTGTTCTGATCTTAAATATACTCTTTTCATCTCAGTCTCTTGACCGCTCTCTTCTTCACTTTCTTTCCCTTTCAGTGACACATCTTGTTTTATCCTTCTTTGTACATTGTTCCTGTTGTTATTGGGATGTAGTATTTACCAGACATCACAACCAAGATTGGGAAAACTATCATGACCCTTGTGACTGTTATTTCACAAAAGGAAGTTTCCTCAGTTTTCTCAACACTTCCACTGGATAATGAACGTGAGAAATATGTAAAAAAATATAACTGGAGCTTTGCACTGAAAATTAGGAATTTGTCATGTAGGTTAACATCAGAATCAAATACCTGAAAAGAATAAAGTAATACAATATGACAATTACAACTTAATTCAGAAGAATGTGATATATTGGGTATGTACCCACATAATGCAATTTATCTGGGATACTTCTATAACTTAATATCATCATCCTGGGATATTTTCTGAAAACTTGCAAGCTAAAACAGCACAACTGCTGAAAACCAAAAGGCACAATCAGTAACAGACTTTTTTCTTGGGTTAGGTATTTCAGTTATCTTATGTGTCTGCTGATAAGAAGTTGCTTTAAAAAATTTTGCAATTTTGGCTTCAAATTTCTCTTCAAATTGGTTGCAAGTTACTCTTCAAATGGACTGTATGAGCACCAACATATTAAACATTTCAGTATTCAAATATGTACACTTACCTAGGCTCACCATTGCAGGAAAAAAAATAAAATCATTAAACAAAACATTTCACTGTAAATAATGTCAACAATTCTAAAATTTGCTTTTTGAATAGAAGGAACATACATATGTTTTCAAAATACTGGTTAAAACAAACAAAACTTCGAAAAAATAAACGTTTTGATAAAAGTTTAAACCTTGAATAAAAGCAATTATAAATATTTGGTCTGATATAATCTAATTTGGCTTTTAGCTTTGGAAAGGTCACTTTTGAATCAAATCACATCTCCAGACATAGCTCTGGTCTTCACTTCCTATTCCATAACAATGGATGCTTGGCAAAAACTGCAAGTGGGGTACCTACAAATGCAACATTTCTTTTGACTGTTGCTTTTAGGTTAGTTCGGAAAGCATAGATGCACTTAACTAACTGCAGCCACTAACTAACCATTTCTCTAGAATTTCAATTTCAAAATTCTGAAGCCCTAAACAAACAAGATAAAGGATAGTGTTTCATTCATTACTACAAACATTCTTAGTAAAAGGAAGATTAAATTTTCGTTATGATTACACCACTCAGAACATGAAATGTACAGTATTTAACTCAAAGAAGAACTTAAGTCAAAGCATTTTATACTGATTTTCCGATTAACTAATACTGCCATGAATCAAAGTCTCAGGGAGACAGACTTTCCAAAGAACATACACCAGTTTGAAAAGCTAAGATCTCAAGCTTGAAATTTTATCAAGTATGCTCATTACACTGTCTCTCAGACCTACCGAAAAATTTAATACATGATGCATGAATCAACTGAAATACACACATTCTAATTTGAAGAACCTACTTGAAATTAGACCATGTTTTCTTATCTCAAAACATTGCTGGTTGGGCAATTTTCATTTCTGTAAAATGACAAGTTATACTTCTTTTTTAGGTAAAGGTTAATGTTAAGTTCCCAACTTTATAAAATGCACTCCTCTATGAGTAAACCATCGCATGCTGGTGCCTAACATTAAAGAAAAATGTTCACACAGTTGAAAATGAATGTTTTTTGCATTTCAAGGTGACAAGTACAATGTCAGACACAATCAATCGATCACTGCATAATTATTATTGCAAATGATCCATATCCATGCTGCAAACCTTAAGGGGAATTTAATGAAGCAGTAAGCACATCAATAATAAGATCTGCTTTGGTCTCTGTTAAATCTCGTGATTCATAAATATGTTGTCACATTTTATTCTTCCTTGAATTCCTGTAATTATATTTGAGAAGCTAACTGAAATGTAAAATTCAAAAATGTATCAGCTTTTCCTTGATAAAAGGAGTACTTAACTGTATTATATATACACCACAAAAATTAAATTTACAAAACACTACTTATCAAATAAAAGGCCAAGATAGTCAAACACAGAACAATCCATGAAGGAAACTTGAAATGTCAATAATCAGACTCAGACTAACACATTTAGCTGACTTAAAATCTGTACAGAATGCAGGTGGCAAGGTTTTGGTAGTTAGGGGACTGCCAGGGTGGCCTCTGTGGGAGGAGGACAGGGGCTGCCCTTTGCTGGACATAGCTGGTTCCAGGTGGCTTTGCAATGGACTCACCACAGGTGACAGTCAAGCCTATCAGCCAGTTTGGTGATGCAGCTGTGAAAACATACTTAAAGGGCAAAAATATTGGCAAGAGAAAGGCGGAGGGAACAAAAAGAAACAGCTGAGGAAATGCCAAAGTCCAAGAAGGAAGAGATGCTCCATGGCAGAGCAAGCACATCCCCAAGGGGACTGCAGCCCATGGAGAACCCATGCTGGAGCACAGGAAAGAGTGCCAAGGAAGGAGCTGCAGAGAGAAACTACTCTTTTCCTGACTGCAATCCCTTGCCTGCTAGGGATTGTACTATCCATTGCCTCACTGAAGGAAGCAAGTTTAACAAGATAATGAGAGCAGTTGTTGTTTTTGTTTCCTACTACCTAATCAGAAATTAAATTGAAAAGTTTCATTGACAAAAATTATAATTGGCAAGAAATAATTTCATTTCCTTCAAGGCAAGTCTTTTTTTTCTGTGACAGTAATCAGTAAGTGATCTCCCTGTCCTTATGCTGACCCACAAGCTTTCTCACCCCTGTTCTTCCTATTTTCTCCTCCCTCCCTGTCCCACTGAGACAGGGAGTGAGCGAGCAGATAGGTGGGAATTTGGCTGCTAGCTAGGGCCAACCCGTGACACAACTGTAATTCTGGAGGGGAAAGAATATATAGTGTATTATATCTATATGTGGAAAGCAGTCACTTCTGCAGAAATGTTCGACTTCTGTTTTCTGATTGCAGCAAGAACAGGTGTATTTCTATTCTAAGCTGTTAGAAGGATCTAACCACAGATTCATCTTTTGGCAAGGAAGGAATACCAATCCAGGAGCAGAAGGGAACCAGGAAGCCAATATGGAAACATGGGGAAAGAAGATGAAGATCTAATGAAGATATGATCAGATAGCTAGACTTCCATTACTAATCATCCCCTTCTGTTGGTTAAACTATGCAACAGTCAAACTAGTTACACAAGGTATATCAAGTCTAATAGCATTTGCACATATAAGTGAGAAACCATAAGCAAAATCTTGGCTTAGAGACCATCACAATCTTGTTCAGCTTCTCAAACAGGCATGCTTCACTGGAATAAATATCCAAAAGCAACCAGTCAAGAAATTAATCTCAAGACATGAACAAGGTTTTTCAACTGCCCAGAGAAGCCTTTAGGACTCGTTCATCCTTCTGACTCGCCAACCAAGACCATTCAAACAGTTCTACAATTGTAGATATAGTAGCATACAAACTCCCCAGATTGTCACAGGGATGGTATTTACAAAGGATTTCCACTAAAAGATTATCATAGCAGGAAACAGGAGAACTCTAGCCTGCTCACCCGGACACATTTCACACAATCTTTGTTCAATTCTTTCCTCACATAAGCATCCCTGGACTGATAAAAAGACATCCAAACAGTTCATTCAAAGCTGTGATGAAAACCATTGCTATTAAGAGGTACAAGAGGAAGATAAGATTAATTGGACAAATGTAACTTCTTTCTAAATTAAAGAGGAGAAATCAGTTCAGTAATTGAAGTATATAGGATCTATAATGCAAATTCAAAGAAGAATAGAGTAAGTCTATCATATAGCTTTACACAAAATGCACAAATTCTGCTGAAAGAATTAATAATGATACATACATTCTTAATGTCCTACTTTAACTCAGTTTCATCACACATTAGCACTTACATGTATGCATGTCTGTATGTGTGTCTGTTTCTAAAGGGATGGATATTGTTATAAACCGAAATTGCGTATGCCACAATTATGCAACACTGGATAAAAGGGAGCACAATACTGATTTTGTTCTCTTGTTCATATTGCTACCCTATATAAGTAATAGGATCTTGTTTTACAAAATACTGTAGCAGTCAAAAACCCCAAGACTGAACGTATTGGATGACCAAACGTTGCTGTCAAATATACTCAATTGAAATTACCTTTCTATTCTATTTCATTTCTCTTCTTCATATTAAAAAAGGCAACTTTACAGAATCTTTTCATGCTTTAAATATTAGTGTGATTTTTAGCTTCTATCATTCCAAAATGAATTATTATACATATGATTTTTAAACCAACTTTTGTGACAGATAGAAAAAGATAACCTACTGAGAATTGTCTTAGATTCTACCTTAATTAATTGTAATCCTGTTTTCATTCAACATCTCTATCAGTCCTTTCATTTCAGCCATCAAGATTGCAGATTTATGAATTGTAATACTTCATTATTCAGGTTTATTTAGTCAGATACCCTTGAAGATCCTTAGTATTCATATCAGCATACTCTATTATTAAATCATTTTGTATTTTTCTGTGTTAATAATAAAAGGTACATATTTATTCAACATTAGCGGTCAGGCCGTCAGATACAGAGAATGAAGCTACATATTTTATTCAAGGTCTCAGTGGAAAGCAGCATGCGGATCATTTTGACTGAGGGTACCTGCAGCTTTTCAGCTAATATGTTTGATTTTTCCTAAGGAAAAGGATCTAAATATTTTGATTACTCAATAATTCTATGCAAGAAAATCTATACTGCTGAAATTTTCCACTGGCAATGTTTTCAACATAGTCATTTAGTCTTCCACCTTAGCTCATATCTTATCTCAACTGTCTGCAGCTCTTTAAACACAGTAAGTACTGCATTTTTATCTTAGTCCATTATGTTATTGGCAAGCCCTCACTCAAGAGAGAAATACCTTGCTTTTAATGCACACAACGTCAGTGTTGCAAAATACACGGTAAGTAAAGTCACTCAAAAAATGAGAAGAATTGTATTGCCCAAAGGATATCGTAGCTGCTTACTCCAGTTTTAAAAATCTTAAGATGTATCTTGTTTATCTTTTCTTTTTAGTAATCTTCATATCCGTTTAGGGTTCTCATTTCCATTAGATGAAAAACCTTTGTGTTGCTTCACTTACAAACTTGTCCTGTAGCACTCAGTGCACAACGAGGACACGCTAGGTTTGAAATTACACACTTCCCTAATTGAGGAGAAAGGCATACTCTACACCTGCATATATTTTGTAGCGCATAAGAACTTTTGTTCAGCTGAATGGAATACCATCTGCCTTCAAATAAGCGAACTGACACGGACTCTTATATGTGTATTGACATGTCTCTAAACAGAAGTTTACTGAGAAAAGCACCAGAAATGCTACTATAAAGTAGTTTAAACTCCTAAATATATATCCAGATTAAATTTCTGATACAGTCTTTCTATGAATACCTGTTCCTCCAGGCTTCTCCCCACATGTTCATCAGAGGTATGTTTCACTAATGCAGGCAAGTACAAGTTGGACCAAAAAGCTTTATTCTTCAGAGCTGTCAAAACAACATTCAATTGCCAGAAGAAATTATCTTACTGCTATTGCATAGATTGTTTTTTCAGTTTGTTTCTCTGTATCTGACTACTCTAGTTTTCGGCAAAACGAAATTTCATTTGCTGACATGCTTTCTGCTTTATTTGATCAAGTATTATTCTGAAGGTGCTACTGAAGATCTCTGCTAAATATAGAGAAAATTTCAGAAAATTCATTCACTATTATTAAAAAGAATAGCGGACTGACAGAAATGAAGAACATCTCTGACTAAACAGACATTATAGAGATGCTTATAAAATTTATAAAATTCTTTTATGGTATATTAAAGTAATTTTAGTTGAGCATTTTCATAGCCTATAATGAAAGAAGGAAAACCAACAATTTGTATATTTTAAAATGCATTTACCAATGAATTTGTTCCATTTTTTATTACAATATTTAATTGCATATGAATAACTTTTTAGTGAGAAGCAGTAACTTTAAACTTTCATCTTCTGACTCAGAATACGTAAGTTGAACATGAGGTCTATGAGAACTCAAAATATTCCAGTCGGAACTACCAAATGGAAAACAAGCGATTATGAAACTGTTGGCTTGTGAAACAAGCAGTTGCTTGTACTGTCAAGTAGACAAACTATGCTTATTTTTCAAAATATTAAAAAGAATAGGAGGAAAACTACACAGAAAGAATAGGTTTGGAAAAGTGTGGATTCCATGAAAGATTCTGAGTAGTCTCAGCTTTCAACCATCAACATTCATTTCACCCACTGATAGTTATGCTTCAATTTCCAAAGTAAGTGGAGGTCAGCAACTTAACAGCCCTCTAACTGAAAAAAATAACACTTACTTGTTACATTCTGGGAAAATCACAACTTCTTTTGGGAGGTGAGTTGCACTACAAAATATGAAGGATGATCTGCAGTGATCAAGAACGCCTTGCATCATCACTGCCACAATGTTGTGTTGGAGAGAATGGTGTATTATACCGCAACAGAATTAGAATATGAAAGGGTCTATATATATACCCTTTAGTTAGAGAGGATATAGATTCTTTTGACTTCAGGATTTAGCTGGAGTCTCTAAATCAGTAATACTTGAAATTCCTCAAAGTTTATTGGTCAATATGAAATTAGATATTGATGAACTCTAATTCCTACAAGTCACGGGTATCTGTACATAAAAGTATCAGACCAAAAAATGTTCTCCTTTTTCTAGGGGAGGAAGACAGTCTAAGCATCATTAAATTGCTTGGGCTGTCAACAGATATGGATTTCCTTTGACAGGGTTAAGAGTACTAAAATTTTACTTTACTTTCTGAAATCTTGAAATTAGTATTTAAAAACAACAACTAATCAAGACTGTTCCACTCAACAGACTGAATTACTGGCTGTGTACTGCATTCCTGCAGAATGTTTCTATTTAGTTAGCTGAACATGTTCACGCTTTGCTTCCCATAAAAGCAAACAGCAGCAGCAGTAGAATTTTAAAAAACCCACCCTCTCACAGGTTATTAGTTAGTAAGACATTACAAAATGTAAAGAAACTGCAATTTTCTTTTTCTTTGTAAATATTGCACGATACACAGAATGAAACAACAGGTAAGCACTGCCATATAAAGGAGTGAATAGTATGAAAAAAATCTCTATCAATGAAAGGAAATAAATTTATTTTACACACCTTTTAAAAAAGGAAAGACCGTATTTTCACACAAGTTTGCTACTTTAAATTTTAATAATATTGCTGAAGAGCTTTTATATAATTATATAAAAAAATGATGTAGTGCCAGGAGAAAGCATTTCAAATGCTGCAGTGAGTTTATACATTGCACCTGCATACATTAAAAGCCTCTTTCCTACCTACTGCATGTTTTTACCTGCAGATACATAGACACATGCACTTCATGTACAAAGTTGCAAAATCATACAACTTCAGAAATAAGTTTTCTATGAATACAACTCATCTTTATTTCCAGAACAGAAGTAATAATGTTCTGCTAAAATTAAAAAAGAAAAAAAAGTTCATTCTCTGCTTCTTCCTTCTAATCTTAAGATTTTATTCAAATCATTTAGACAAGGAAAGTTAAATTAAAAATGAGAATACTCCTCGATACCTAAGGTGTAGTAGTGCCAAAAAAGAGACAGGCATTCTCCTGTTTAATGAATTCTGCTAATAAAACAAACCAACCAATAAACAAACAAAACAAAAAAATCAAAATGAGACATCATAAAATGTAAGTAAAAAGGACAAAATAAAAGTCGAAGGAATAGACTTTTATATATCAAATATTAATTACTGGAAGCTTTGAAAACCAGGAAGTGGTACCATCAGAAACTGTTTATTACTGTTCTTCTTACTTAAAGCATATATATATAAAAGGAATAACTAGAGAAGTTCATAAATGATACAAAATATATAAACACAATATAAAATACAATACTGACAATAAAGAAATCTGCATAGCTACTTGTAAGAAAATATATTTTAAGTTTTCCAATTAACAAAGATTCATAGGCTGGGGGGCATAAAGGGAGGGGGGTGTTAAGAGTCCCTAGCTTTTAAACCTCTTGAGCTAGTGCCACAAAGAAACACAATAATGCATGTCCTTTCACCTTATTGTTCATGTCAGAAAAAAAGGTTTAACCTTGAATATTTACTTTTGGATGATGTTAACTACAACAGCAAAATGTAAGAGTGATCAATGAAAAATAGACTACTGCAGTTCAGTGATCTGATTTATAAATCTAAAAATAGAATTAAATGAATCCTTGCATTAACAAAAAATAAAGCTTTTATAAAGAAGCATGGTAAGGGTTAAAATGAAGCTGCAATCGAGGTTGTGATACATGCACAGATATCGGCTTGTGAAAATTAAAGTGACTTGTACTACCGAACACGGGAAAGAAAAAAAAAAAGAAAAAGACAAAATCATAAGGCTCAGTGATTGGTGAGCTCCTGAAATGATAGTACAGGTCAAAGAACTGAAATAAGAAACTTAAAAGTCTGCATACAGTGCCTTTTCCACAGATGACAAAAGTTACTACAGTACATTGGAGGGTCAACAGAAATTAGAAGCAACCATAAAGGCAGATTTACAGCGTGAACTACAAGCAACTTAAAAGAGCAGTAGTGATTTACTGATAATATCTCTTCAGATTTAAATGTTGCTCATATGCAGCCTGTTTGCAGAGGTGGCCCAGATTAGCTGCAAGCTTGTCTGTCTTTACATACATTTAAAATAAATAAATAAATAGATTGTCAAATGAGATTAGTTTAAAATATTTTCCCAGAAGATGTACAGGCTTCAAAGAGGAACACAAAATGCTTTTTAAGTATGCATATTCAGTCACTGATTTGTGGGGTTTATTTCTTTTGTTGATTTTCTTTTTTTTTTTTTTTTTAAGAAAAAATGTTTCATATCTAAACCTGGATGAATTAACAGGTTAATAGTTTCACTAATTCACAACATACATGTCACACAGAGCACAGCATTATTTTTAAGGTGAGCAGATTTTGCTGCAAGAAATCTGAACAATGCTGAATATAAACCCCACAGAAATAAGTACATTTTATCTATTTCTCTGCGGTTGTCAATTGCCAGAAACTTCAGAAACCAAGAAAGATTGTGACAACTAACATAAACACAACTAGGTCAAGTAATACAAATTAGACGTTTTTATCACATTAAGACTGTTTCATTTTCTACGAAGAAGGCAAATTCTGAACATCCACAAGTGATGCAGCATTCGTTTTATGACTGAACCACACAGTGAATCTTACAGATACAATTGTAGCATTTTCTAAGGCAATGAAAGAAAGCAGTGCACTATGCCACATCCTGCAAACCCTGAAAATAAATTGCAGCTTAATGTTAATGAATCAGTTTGTTTAAACTCTCATTGGAAATGCAAGCACATGTATTGTACACTAGCTAACGCTAAGCTATCCTGCAGCATACACACCTTTACATATTAGAAAGCATGCTGTAACTATAGGCTAAAATCTACAGTCCCAAAGTCAATTTATTAATAAAAGATTGACATGGAGAGAGACACTACCTACCCACAAATACATCATCATCTTGAAAGAAATCAAGGGCTCTGTCAGCAAACAGAAGTCTCCTTACTTCACCAAGTATGTCTGGAAGGAAAACTGAAAACAGTGGGTAGAAAATCTTGCCTTTTTCTGTCAAGTCCTCACAGTTCTCTTCTTTTCTTATACAAGGTTTTTTTTTTTTGGTTTGTTTATGAGAATAGCATTCGTTCAGTGGCTCTTTCTGCTTGTGAAGTGACTTGCTTCAGGCTGTCTTTTTTCTTCCCTTTTTCTCCCTAACTCAGTCTGTCCTTTCTTTACTGTCAAGCTGGCTTAGGTAACAATTCTTGGTGTATCTGTTTAATGAGCAGGTCCGTGCACTAAAGGCAGCCAACTACATTGGAGAGAAAGCAAAAAAAGAAAAAATATAATAATAAATAAATAAATGGGAATATACCACTTCCTGATTGTTATTATGGGATCTACAGACGCCCCCTCTGTAGGAATTTATAGGAGGATTTCTAAGACGTCTTGAGGGGAAAAAAAAAAAAAAAAAAAAAACAAAAAAAAAAAAAAATTCTGCTAAACAGAGAGGCCCACAAAAAAAACCATTCCCCAAACACATACTGATTTCTAAGACGTTGAGGGGAAAAAAAAAAAAAAAAAAAAAAATCATCAAAGAATAGCAGGTGACTCCAGTGGCACTCAAGCCATTACCTCCCCTTGCTAAAGGACCCAGTTCACAAATCCTGCATTTGAGAAATTTTTAAACTCAAAGGATAGCTCCTACAGAAAAGAAAGGAACATGTACTGCACCCTGCTTCTCCTTTATCTCTTTAAATGTACTTCAGATAAAAGCCGCATCCAGTCAGGTCAAGGCCTTTCCCAATCTTATTACGCTAACACAAGAGCGTTCAACATACTTTTCTACAGCCATCTACTGACTTCATGGTGTTATTGCTGCTGCTGTTAGTACTGCTGGGAGATAACTGCCAATATGAGGAGCAGGGAAATACGAACCGTAAATCAGGCAATAATAGAAGTGTTTGTGCTAATTTAATTCATTTTTGATAGTGTTTTTTCTTGCCATAATATGTATTTTAAAATCAAAATTAGAAAAAATTTTGATTTGCATATTCAACAGAGGCTAATGAAGAGAAAGGGATTTGTTGGTCTTTTTTAAGTTGAAAGTACTTTATGCAAATGCGTAAGTATGCAAGGGACTCAAGAGTTTTTGATCGCAGCTTAGACTTTTATCATTTGCTATAAGGAAGTATTTTTAACTCATTTAACCTGTCCCATTGTAATGCATAATTATTTAGTAAATCAATGAAATGGATCCTCAGGTGAGAAACAATTTTACAATGTTAAGGGAGCAAGCCTTGTTCACTTTTTAGGCTGTATTACTGATCTTGAAAATCATTCCTGACCTTGTAAACTGGCAGTATATCACACTGTTACCAATATATGCTTTGAGTATTGACGTAGAAAGCTACAGTCTGTCTACTAAGTGCATCAGTTACTATTATCCATAGTGATTATAAATCAACGAATAAATAAAAAGGGGAGGTATAAAAATGGCCACGGGAGTGAGATAAAACAGAAATTCTGTCTTATTTTTATGTTTGATTACTTATTCATTATCTTTGGTCACAGACTGCACTTCTTCAGACAAAAAATCGTCATTCTTTTTAACTAAAGACTCCAGTCAATTTACATATTCAGCTTAACCATACAAGGTAAAATGTCACCTAAATAATTAAAATGCATTAACTAAATTGCATAATCATTCACTGCACCAGGGCAGGTGGCAAATGGATAGGCACCTGCTGAAACAGCCTATAACAAGGAAACATAATAGCAAAGCAGAATTGGGGGGAGCTAACTAAAATCCATACCATTAAAAAAACAGTAATGAGGAGAGTCTTAAAGACTTTTGCCACTGGGGTGAATTCAAAATAAAAATAACTGCAATACCACTGACAGTTCAAAACTGATTTAACATAGAAAAATGTGACACTTAATTCTAAGATTTAAATAAAGAAGTTTATACAGATAAACAGATACATATACGCACAGAGCTATTTAGGTTTGATCCACTAAATACTATGTCCAGGTAAAAGTCTGATGCCTATTTTAGTGGAATCAGAAGAGAAATAATTAATATACCAATTACTAAAGTGATATCTTTGACAGTAATGTGCAAGGACAATATAATTTTAAATAAGTTTAGTGCAATTTCATAAAGTAAACCCGCTTACTTCACAACAGTAGTCTTAAAAAGAACAGTCTTTTGTTTACGGTTTTTGGGCTGTTTAAATCATCTGCCAATTTAACCACCAACATTCAGCAATCTAACAGGTCTAACCTGGTCACCTTTAAGCTGTACACTTTCACCTCATTTTCTCTACTGTATAGTGCACTGTGTTCTTCTGTATTCAATTACAGTATAATAAACTTGAAATATCACGTTAGAATGAATTAGATTATACTGGTTAAACTGAAAATACATTTTCTGATAATGTATCTGCACATCTGCCAGCCAGCAGTTCTTTCTGATCTATGCATCTGAACTGAACACACGAGGCCCTAGAATTTTCAAAGACTGGTTAAAGATTTTATTAATATGATAAAAGACTGTGCACAGCTATTGCTTAGAAATCACTTCTATATCAAAATTTCCCTGTTTTTGAGCATAGACAGCATATAAAGCTTCAGTGAATTGTGTCCCAAGGCTCTCAACTAATCTTTCTGTATTCTAAATTCTCTTCATTATTAAATTGGTTACTCAATCAATTCTTCATATCTTATTCCTTCAAACAAGTGGAACAATTTCTAATGCTGCTACACAAAACCATTCATTTGAAGTGTTTTATTTTTAGTACAGCTATTATTACATGCTTTGTTCGTTAGATCATCTCTAGTTTCTGCACAGGTAGAAAAATGTAGATAAAAAGATCGGTAACAGGCATATTAGTGTTTTTTGCCCCTTATGACTAAAGTTTAAACCAAACCCTTTTTGCTAAGGTTAGTTCTTACATGTTTTGGACTTGCAAGCAGTGTCAAAAAAAGTTAACAGAAGTTACTGACCACAATCATTTTAACAGAGGCTGGTCGGAGAGACCTGACACTGGGTTCGGGTCAAAGGCTATTGAAATCAGTGAAAATCTTACTGTTCATGTAAAGAACAGGCAATCGGAAGCTGTTCCAAATATGAATATACGCTATTTGCTGTGAAAGAGTAGCCCATTTTCTCTGATATACCAAAACCGTTCATATGAGACTCTTCTACAGGGGTATCGACAGGTATTTTAGCTTCAGAGCATGGCATTTCTGTACAAGCTCATACTACAGTCTTAACTCTTATAATCAATCTGAATATCAAAAATTTTGCCTATGGAATCACAAAGGAATGGTGAGATATTAAGGGTAGATAAAAATAGTTGATAACAGCAACAATGAAATAATGAATTGTGTAATCGTAATTAATCAATATTAGTTATATATATGATCAGCACATTCTTATTGGCACCTAAACAACTCAGATTAAAAATAATCAAGCTCTAGATTCTAGGAGTTCCATTACCTTATTAAAGGGGCATAATTCATGGAAATATCTTGGCATATTTATTAATGACACAGAAGATTGGAAATAGCATCGATATTGCTGCTTACTGCATTGGAAGATAAGTAATTTCCTCATCTTTCAGGGTATATGTAATATTCCTAGGAACTGCAAGAATATTCAAGTGATCTCAGTGCTAAATAGTACAATCCCTATTTTGCTAAGTGCTATATAAATATATAGGAGAGTATTGAAATCATATACTTGACTCATGGATTGCAAAGACAAAACTTGTATTGATTTTAATGAGTCCATGTTTTCAACTAAAATCTCTGTACTTTAGAATTTAAACTGGGGCAGGGGAGTAATAGTATTTTTTTTAAATGCTTAATAAAGGAGGGAGGAAGGTGATGTTAATGATTATACTGATATTACTGGTGATTAGCTGATACAAACCAGGCACATGGTACATGAGCTGCAACAACACTAAAATCTCACATAGTTTACACAGGGTACTGGAAATAATCTGAAACATTTGGAGAGCTAGAAATATTTGTGTTTGTGCTTAATTTCCACACCTTACAGCCTCATCTATCATGGCTATTTATGAAATGAAAAACTGCAAATGTCTAGGAGGTATGGTAACAAAACAAAGCCCTTAATCTGCTCTTAATTTACTGCAGTTCTAAGGGGGAGGTGGTGGTTGTTGCTGTTTTTTGGCTTTTGCTTTTTGGATTTCAACATAACTGTAGAAGAGCAATTGAGGTCCAACCTTATGTATAGTTCACATGGTTTATAAACTTCTGTTTTTTCACCTCACATACTTTTTTTTCCCCATTTTTAATTAATTTCTATTACTTTAGCAATTCTGTTGCTTTTGATACAAGAAATCAGTTTCTGTGTTCATTTGCTGTATAGCAAGGTCAGAATACTGTCACAGGAAATCCTGAAGAGCAACAGGTGCTATATTACTGCTGCTTCTCCGCTGCTTTCAGTGAGAATAGACTCACTCAATAGTTCTGACAAGGAAAACCCTGGCAGCCAAAGGAAAACCTCACATACTCTCTCCTGTTTGTACATTGTCATAACCGGGCTTCGGTTTCAGTCCTGATAAGGGAGGATATCACTATGGGATGATGATGGACTTGACTTTGTTTTAGTATAAGGTCTGTGAAAGGAAAATAAAGGCTTATAAAATCCTTTCCCAGAGAATTAACGCAAGGATATTGGGATCAGAATTTATTGGCTACTAGAAAGCATTGTTTTAACTAAATTTCCTGAAATGTTAGTGTGTTTCTCCGATTTTCTTCTCCTAGTTAATGCTCAGGTGTTTCTGTAAATCTTCATCTTGATTTTAGAGATTATGCTTATGCAGTTAACAAAAAAACCAAATCTGTTTCAGCATGCAATCGTTCACATTTGAACAAAGCAAATTGGATATCAAATATTGAGTACCGGTAACAAGTAGATCTCAGTTTGTCTATTCCTTGAGAACCAATATTGGTTGAATAAAATTGAATTAATTAATTAACTCAGTATACTCTTGAGCAGAAAAAGAAACTAATATAAGCAGAAAAATTATCTCCAGGCAAATGTTTACTTAGCTCTAGGCAGCATCTTCTTTCCACTGCCCATATAATCTTTGATTCAAGCTAGCACAGAGGACTTACACTCCTGTAACCACAATGCATTTTTTAGAAGCCAGAACAGAGTATTTCCTTTTTCACAGTAGGACACATAATTATATTCTCCTTAGGACAGGCTAATCTGAAACCAACCATTGCTAACTCTTATCTGCTCATTGAAACACAGGAAGATTCTCGTTTCAAGATACAAGTCTCAAATTTGCTTTGGATTAAGATCTTTTACCCAGTAGTAGAGCCAACTAATATGATTCCTCAGGTAACAACAGCCAACATGCTTCTGCTAGCAGAAGCATAAATCAGTTCAGATCAGTTGATGTAGGGACCCGATGGGGCAAGGGGGAAGGGATGACAACCAGATAAATAAATAAAACTTGCCTCGATTGCATGATAAAGTAATACAAAGTTATGTCCGTGGCTTCTTTATTTTCCTAAGGTAAGAATTTGTTTTAAAAAGGGGAGAAGGGGTTAAAATTTGATAATCATCACTAATATGATAAAAGGTTGCTATTACCAATGACTTAAGGACTACTTCCCTGTAATTTTCAGTTTATGAGTTTATAAATTGCTTTGTTATTTAGTGCAGGCTCCTTAAATCCTGAAGTCTTTATGCACTGGATGATAACAAATGGATCAGTTTTATCACTTATAATAGTTCAATAAATCATGAAACAGCCTACCTTTCAGCAAAGCCATCATATAGAACTTATCACAGAAAACCTATTAGTTGTTATTTCTGACTATATATCTGGCAAAACAAATTCATGCTCTGTCTCCTTGTCACACTCGTTCTTTAACAAGGTGAGAACAGCCTCGTAACCGAGTGTTAGTTATATCCTTGTTTTCATTTGGTGAGGGGCATGCATATCTACAGGACAGCGTGTGCTAAGAGCACGCTGCCTCCCTTGAGGCCACCAAGAGTACCAGGCCTGATGGCAGCAGAGCTGTTACAACAGCCCTGAGACCAAGGCGAAAATCTGCTCCTCTGCCACCTGAAATCTTCCTCTTGGGAAGAACGCCAACATTAGCCCTGCCTTTAAAGCTGCCCAGGATCTCCCCAGTTTTCCTCACAATATCAGAAAGACCTCTACAATGAAGTCCTGCTGAAGGCAGGTATTGTCCATCTCCAGGCATGTAAAGTGACAAACAAGTAGACATAGGAAGCATTATTTTAGGGAGGCACTGTAGGGGGGGAAAAATGGAAAAGTACGAAACTAAAAGACATGGACATTCAGAAAGCAAATGTGGAAGAGAAAAGAAATGACGTAAGAGAATTCAAGATCTACAGAGACAGGAAAAAAAGATGATGCTACAGGTGCTAGTCACTCCCAGTATATTACACCAGTCTGCAAGAACAGCCCTGAGCTAACTCAGTTAACGAAACAGCTGAATATGTCATTTTTACCTGGTGACTCTCAATTTCTAGATTACCTATCTTGTTAAAGCTAGTTTTTATATACTGTGTCATGATTGAAAAGTGCAAAGCCCTGTGTACACAATTGCCAGGGCACTTTTTACACAAGCAGGCACTGTGTTTAATATGCAAGGAACTCTTATGTGCAATCACCAGCAGATACTTCACATACTGAATTCCCAATCAGGTACACAGCCAAAGTGATAGTCTGGCAGTGGCACAGATCTGGGAAATAACTTGCTTCAGAATCTTCTTTTGGTGTTTTGTTTGAAATTCCTATTCCTCAGGAAATCAGAAACTGCTTGAGGAGCTCTAATGGCACCATCACCTCGAGAAAAGGAAGCTGTGACACTGCTCTTTAATAAATCAATGCCTCTTTGGCTGCCTTCCAGACCACAAAAACACTTTGGGCATCTTTGCCTGCCTTTCATTTTGTGTCTGGTAGGACTCTCTCCATCATCTTTATGTCTGCATATATTTTCCACAGCCCTTGGTTTTTTTTTTTTTTTTTTTTTTTTCCTTGTG
>NW_015090794.1:10826524-10838176 GCF_001431845.1 Calidris pugnax
CATGATTGAAAAGTGCAAAGCCCTGTGTACACAATTGCCAGGGCACTTTTTACACAAGCAGGCACTGTGTTTAATATGCAAGGAACTCTTATGTGCAATCACCAGCAGATACTTCACATACTGAATTCCCAATCAGGTACACAGCCAAAGTGATAGTCTGGCAGTGGCACAGATCTGGGAAATAACTTGCTTCAGAATCTTCTTTTGGTGTTTTGTTTGAAATTCCTATTCCTCAGGAAATCAGAAACTGCTTGAGGAGCTCTAATGGCACCATCACCTCGAGAAAAGGAAGCTGTGACACTGCTCTTTAATAAATCAATGCCTCTTTGGCTGCCTTCCAGACCACAAAAACACTTTGGGCATCTTTGCCTGCCTTTCATTTTGTGTCTGGTAGGACTCTCTCCATCATCTTTATGTCTGCATATATTTTCCACAGCCCTTGGGTTTTTTTTTTTTTTTTTGCTTCTACCTTGAGACTCACTGAACATTACTCTTTAATGGTCTCAGAACATGTTCTTCCAGAAACCCTTGACATTTCCTGGAACCATTTGTGTATTAATGACAAATCAGTAGTGAGGCAATAGTTAGGGATGCATCAGTGTGTGATGTGCTGTATGTATGCACATGGTTCTGATTTTCAGAAGTCATACCACATTATTTTGAGATTACTTCAAATATATTGGGAAACTTCTGCCCATCAGTTCAAACTATGTGAGGGAGCACAGGGAATGTCAAGAGACAAGCAGCTGTGAAAGGTGCCTGTTGGGAGTCTAGCAGAGGGAATGTCTTGTCATCTCAGAGGATAATGTATCTGTGAATGGACCTGCACGCAGTTATCCGTGGTCTGGTCTTGTTCACATTGAATGCTTAAAAGTACAAAGACTCATGTTTAGATGTAGAATTTCTTTAAAAAGGATATGGTTGTTTTTGAAGAACAGGTATTTCTAAAAGAAAGTTAAGTGCAACATGCAACTACTTGTAAAGAAGTATTTACAGTAGTACTGCATAGTTAAGTAGCTGAAAATCCATACTGCAGGTAAAAGCATACAACATCGCTCCACGGAACACACTGAGACAACAGACTTCTGCATTGCTTCCCCTCAGTGCTAGCAGATGATAACTAGGCCACTATACCCCCTCCAACAGCCCCACAGGAGGAACAATTTTTTTCCTAGTTGTAAAAATTTGGGGAATGGGCAGCTTATTGCAAAAGGTCAGATTTGGAACACTTTTGCCTGTGCGAATCAAGCATTACAAAACAGATCAGTCCTCGGATTCTATACTCACTTACAGAGGCACCAGAAGGCCAGTAAACCAGCCAATAAGCAAACCAACTTGTGCATACTTCACCCTACCCCACTGCTGGTATCTGGTGCTATCAGAAATGCCTTCAGCAAAGTGAGGCTGGATTCCCTGACCATGCATTCTTACAATTACAAAGTTCACTTATCATACAATTCTCTTCTTTTGTCTGAAATCAAAATATTCCCCATATTGTCTCCTTACATTAGCAGCCCATTCTTTCAGTTATTAAATTGACTGTACATTAGAGATGCCACGCTTACCTCAGACACTCTCCATTAGGAGGGATCCAGCCTGTACACTAAATATTTAATTTGTGTTCTGGGATGCTCTGAATCTATGTATTTTCTATTTTCCTAAGGGGTTCATGGTTCACATCAGTTGGATACTTCTTTGCCAGCAACAAAATGCAAAGTTAACTATTTCCAACAGCAAATGCACATGTACCAACACTGAAATAAAGCAAAATAAAACAAATTACACCTTATTCTGAAGACAGTGAAATTCTAAATACACTCTCACATGAAAATGTAGATTCTGCTAGTAGTATAGACTGGAAATACTCACTTTAGAGTACGTGTGAAAACTGAGATTAACTCATTTCCTCAGGAGGGAAGTTCTCCAGTACCGTTGCAAGGAGTGATTGTTCTTCACTTCACACTATGATCTTTCATCATAGACAAATCACTAATGTGGCGGCAACATTTTGAAGCAGCCTGAGATTACTCCACAGTTCTGAAGCACTCCCCGTGACAAAGGGTTGTTGATAGTTTGAGTTGGACTAAAAGAGAGCATCAGCAAGTGGTAGAGCAAACATCTGGTGCTTTTGTCTTCAAAGAAAACTATGCACATAAGAAAAAGGAGCAGCATCTCTTAGATAACAATATCACTATCACTTCTGTCTGGAACTACATGCAGACTAAATTACAAAATGCTGATCAAAGGCGTCATCGTCTGTTATCGCTTTTCACCGAGCGAGACCTTGCTAAACCACAGTATCTTTGCAAAGTGATCATTGTAAGTAAACACTATTAAAGCATTTCAAAAGCTACTTTGATTTTTTGACATACGAAATATAGAGTGCCAATATGGACAAAACTGCAAAGAACATCCAGAAATGTGTACCCTGCTTCTATTTAGTTAATGTATCCAAAGTACATGTTACATACAGAGCAAAGTGGTAACTAGCAAGGCTTGTTTTCCATTATGACATGCACTTCAAACAAGGAAATTCTAAATGAGTAGAGCTCATTAATGCAATTCTTTAAAAGGCAGAGAGACTCCCGGACTGCAGTATCAGATTGCATAAAAGCCCATATGGCCCCTCAGTGGTGATATTTTGCATTGTTTCCCTCTGAGCATTAAACTCAGATGCTCTCTGTACAGTTAGTGAGTCTCCACATTAGCTAAGTGTTCTGAATTAAGGTCTTCCATGATTATGGATATACAAACATGCAAGTCAGAGAGCATGAACACCTAATGAAACATATGCTAAACTTTTCTTAGCCTAAGATACATCTTTTAAGATTATTTCTATGTTACAAATTCCAATATGGTTTATATACTTTACACCAGCTGGCAAAGGAACGAACGTGCACTGCCTGTGCCTCCAGCACTAAGCTAAGCAGGCAAGAGGCCGAGCCGTACAACTGACTGAGTGCTCCATATAATGCACTATTGGAAGTGCAGAGCAATGCATCAATACTGTGCTCCAGTTTAGCAAGACAGCAAAATAAGCAATGCAGAAACAAGCCGAGCAGTGGGGTGGAATTCAGTTTAGAAAAACATGCATGAACATAAATCTGCTTTTGCTATTTACTGTAATAATATCAAAACTGTTCATTTCAACTGAGTTTTCTCCACATTATGTTGCTATACTAATTGTAGTATGATTACAGTTGCATACTTAATAAAGGTTTTTTCTATTTTTAATAACTTCAGCCTTTTCCAATGCTTTCAAAATAAAGCTTGGATGATTCGGAATCAAATGTGGAAATACTGTTTTATTAAAATGTTTTGAATAAAGAGGATTTATCTTTTTCTTTCAACCTATTCTAAAGGTTGGACCAGATTATCTTTCAAGGTCCCTTCCAAACTGGGTTGTTCTAGGATTCTTCAGATTGGGAATGACAACATCCTGGGCAATATCTAATAGTGTACAGAATACAAATTCTGTTTTCAGATCAGTTGTATTTATAATGGTTCCAGCTGGTGGTTCCTAGGCAGTCTTCTGGGAGAATACTTAATAACAAAGAAGCTTTCTCCTCACAGCTGGCAACGCGGCTATATGTTACATGTGAGATCTTCAACACCCCTTTAACACAAAGATATATGCGCCGTATACCTTTGCTCTTCTGAATAAAAGTACTCAGAGCTGTGTGTGACCAACAAGCTGTAATTTTTACAATGCCATTTTCTACACATACCTTTATTTATTTACAACTTTTAAAAAATGTCAAATATTTCTTATGGGAACTTGACTAACTACAGCAGTCATGTCACGGATACAACTTTTGAAATAAATAATTGCAGAAGTGTTAATATGATATCTAGAATTTTTTTTGCTGTTACTATTTCAACCATTAATTATTGTATATTAAGTGCATCTCAGTCTACATCGCTGTGTTATTATTCTATGTTACTGAGGTTTTGTTTGCATGGGACTAAGAGGAACTCTGTTGACTGATTTGATTAAGGTTTTCAGATACATCTTTTACCACTGGCCTTTGGCTTTGGTGGAGGAGCGTCTTTTCATAGCAAGTTTCTCACTCCCCACAATTACTCTTCATGGATGTTGTGTAAAGAAACTTATTTTCACTTCACCCTTCTCCCAAAACTTTCCACGATTCCATTTTTCTCTTCCCTGTCCTTTAATTGTGTAGCTGCTGAAGGAGACTGTTCAGTGCCATCTGGAGCACAAAGCAGTAGCTGGGAGATAGTGAAGATCTACTTAATGCAATAAAGAATTTATCCCAGGAACATTTTAGTAGAATTTATTTATAATAATTTTTATCAGGCTTTTGAACTGACTGCTGTTCACTGACTCATGAACACTATCGCCCTTTCATGTCACCTCTGGTTTCATCTACATAAATCATTTGTGGTCTGTATAGTAATTTTCCATTATTCTTAGCTACACTTCCTGGAGAGTAAAGTGGGAAATGAAAAAAAAACAAACCAACAACCCAGCAACAACAGATAAGCTTGAAGTTTAAGATTTCAGAAAAAATGTGGGGGGATGTGTTTATTACATTAAGGTAAAGTGTGTTATTTTTGGTGAGCTTTGTATGTTTTGCTTACCCATCCTGAAAGGATCACATATTTATTGTAGAGAGAAAGTTAAAAACCATCAGAAAACTTCTGTGAATACAAATAAAAGCCAAGGTTTTTTTTATATATGACAAGCTACAATGTCCTCTAAAAATGGTAAAAGTCTTTCTGATAGTTAAATGTAACCCTAATACCATTATGTACTATTTAAGATAAGTCTATAATGCCTTCTCAAAAGAAGAAAATAGTGAAAAAACATTTTTAACATTTTTTATTATTTTGGGTCAGAGGTATTATTTTAATGTACTGAATAAAGTATGTAAACTATTATTTTTTTGCAGTCAGAGCTGAAAACTCTATAGTAAGCATTGTTTGTTATTTTCAAAACAGAAAGAACTGCATGGCTTTGTCAGCACACCATGATTACTCTGCTCTGATGTCAAAACATGAAAAAATTACCAGGTTTGGATACATATGAGTTTAGAAAATTTTTGTTATATTCACTGATGAATATTGAAATATTTTCCCCTCTCTCCCTATAGAATAGATACTCTGGATACAAGATTATCACAACTGAAAGAAAACCCCACAATCCTATAGTGGACTCCGCATTTCCATCTGAGCATATGACTTGGAAGATGACAAGCGCCCAACACCTATACATTTCAAGGGCTTAGGGTAAATTCAGTTGGTAAGTGAGTTTATGGTCTTTCCTAGATTTACGGGTTGTTTTTTTTTTTTTTTAATTTATATTTAAAGGTGAAAGAAGAATATTAAATCATTACAGTAACTTTCCTTTGCTGTATTTTGGATTGCTATTTTTCAGGCAAATATCAGAAAACAGATCAGGTATAAGATATCCTTAAGTTGGGAGCCTAGAAAATAAGCCAAACTCCAAAAAATAAACTACCTTTTCAAAGGCACCATTACAGAACATGCTGTCAGATTTTCACTTGGGCACTGTAGCAATAGCACATGAAAATTCCTAGGAGTTTTCATTACAAAAAAATGGAAATGCCAGTTACAGTATCATGAAAAAAAGAAGGGAGGGGAGAGGGGGGCAGTATGGGAGGTATGAGGGCTGAATGACCAAAAGTCTGGAGTTTTTCCAGCACCTGGAGCTTTTAGTTGCAAATGTGCATTCATAAAAATGTGTGCCTGAAATTATTAGTAAGCAGAAGTGTTTACAGTACTTTCATGCTAAGAAGCAAACAAACGATTAGTTATCTACATCACATAAACTGAGGCATACAGGTGTGATCGCTATCGTTTGATCATGAAAAACTGTGGGAATAAAACAGGAGATTAATGCAATCCACCTTAAAATTCCCAGGCCGTCGTGTTAAGTAAAAAAGGTACACCAGAAACCAGGGATGTATCTGAACCATAAACTATTTGGGGCAAAGGTGGTGTCTTACTCTGAGCTTGTAAAATGCCTGTAATTTATGGTGCTATATGAATGATTTTTAACAACGATGAAAACAGTTGTACAAAGCATAGTTCAGAGAATAGGAAAAAAAGGAGAAAGAGCCGATAGCATATGAAGTAATCTATAGCATGCAGGAAAAACCAACCAAAGGAAGTGACTAAATTGAGGTAATAAAACTATTAATTATGTACTCTTTGGAGGACAGCTGCTATCAAGTAGGAAAGTGACCTTGACATGAAGGCCACATTTTTTAATTTCAGTATTGTATTCAAAGGGATCTTAAGAATCCAAAGGAAGAGACAACTACTGTATGAAAGAGGAATGTTATAAATTGCCCCAATGAACCTATAAGCACAGATTATGTCTGTATTTTTGCCCATTACCTATGGAATAACAGTCTACGGGGTATTTGGTTACATATTTAGAATACATCTGTAGACACCCCTTTACATAAGGGCTTGAATTTCCAATGTTAGTTGAGCATGAAAAATGCCTGTGATAGGCTGTACTTACGCTCTGTATCTAAGCCATACTGTCTTTTAAAGATAACAGAGGTAATCAAAGCTTCAAAGTACACAACAGCAAACAGATTGGGGGAGAAAACTCTCCTAAGTCAAGGTCAGCTTCTCCCAGGGCTGAGAAACAAAGATGTTACAAATCAGCAAAGCATTTTTACCGTTCTCAACTTCCTGGTTTATAAAAGAGATCCTCTAGGTATCATGCGACAAATATAAAAATACCCACTGTACTGTTTCTTCCATCTCAATCAATTTGTCCCCAGTCTGTACTGATGTTGGTGCTTGCCCCAACCCAGGTGCAGGACCTTGCCCTTGGTTTTATTGAACCAGCTAGTCCTGGATGGCATCCCTTCCTTCCAGTGTTTAAACAGCACCACTCAGCTTGGTGTCATCCACAAACTTGCTGAGAGTGCACTCAATCCCACCATGAGATAAAGGAAGATATTAAATAGTTTTGGTAGTGACCTACTCTTTTCTCATCACAATCTCATCATGATCTTTTAGGACTTAACGACCTGTTTTGGATTTATTCTCTCTTTCCTCTTCTAAGACTTGCCATCTAAACCACAAGATCTCTCTCAAGCACGTAATCAATAGATGGAGCAAGGGAATTACCCCACTTCAGTGACAGAGACTGAGGACATTAGGATGGTGATTTGCAGGGATTTCATCATCAGTTCCTTAGAGCTGTTATTTTTGCTTTTAATTTTTAGTTTGACTTTGAATGCTTTTTTTTCTTTGGGTGGTCCACATGTATTAACGTAATTGTCATGTGTTCCTCTGTTGATGAACTGCCAATGTAACTTGACAAACTTTTCCATACTTGCTACAGATTAAATACACTCAAATCCATCTACACTATACTTTTGGGGGAATTATCAAGGTTTTATAAACAAGCAGTAGGACTAACTATTTTCTCCAGGTACAACTATCATGTACTTCATGTATTTTCATTCATACTTACACTTTATGTATTTACATTCATATTTTCTCTACCTATTATGTGGTGGTTTGTCAATTTAAATATTAACAAGATACTTTACAATATGAAGGTAGTTAAAGCTAATAACAATAATTTCTCAACTTGCATATGTCTTATTTATTTTGCTTAAGTATTTTCCATCCCGTTTAAATGAACAAGACAAATAAAGGGGTAAAATAAATCTCAAATGTGATTAACAATGACATATTATAGCCACCTTCTCTTTTTTTTTTTAAATAACTTTTTCCAAAGATGTTTCTCAAGACTGCAAAAAAGTGGGATTCTGAGCATTTTTTACTTCTGTGCTTAGCACAGCAGCATGTTGTGGGAGTTTATTTCAGTCTAAAAATCAGAAGATACAATTCAGGCTTTGATATTTAAATATACCGGTTTATGGTCTCTGGGACTGCCCTTTATTAGGATACCTTAGGAAAGCATCAAATAGATATATATGATAGCAGGGATGTTTGTTTGCTGATCTTACTGTCCCAACAGCTTCTGCAAACACAGTGAGAAGTGTGGAGCTGTTGGTTAATATAGTTTTTTCTAACGAAATCTTTGCTGTAAGGCTTTGGAAGAGGACAAAAATTAGCAGAACTAAGGGTACTTTTTCAATTCTCTACCTATCTTGATTTGTATTCCAACACAGAAGTAGTTCCCTGTTTGAGTCCAAAACTTAAAGATATCTCAAAACTAATGTCAGCTTGATAAAACACGATTATTATTTGTTTAGCATAGCTTATTTTTATTTCTC
Organism: Calidris pugnax; assembly: GCF_001431845.1. Lineage (NCBI taxonomy): Eukaryota > Metazoa > Chordata > Aves > Charadriiformes > Scolopacidae > Calidris > Calidris pugnax. The sequence goes on from NW_015090794.1 coordinate 10,834,780, forward strand.
TATCCTGCTTCCTGGAAATTATATACAGTAGCTTGGGATTCTGTACTAAGAAAACCATTTCTGTTGAGCAAGCAGAAAGACTTGGCTTTCAGGGCAACTTGGGATTTTGCTGCAGAATAGAACAAAACACAATTACTGTCCAGGTTCTCTTACTTGAAAAAAATTTTCAAGAGACTAAGAACAAGTATAAAGTACTTCTAAAATCCTGGTCTATCTGAAGCCAAGACTTCGCCCCTTATATAAACAGTGTGGTGTTTATGCTCTGTCACATGTCAACTACAAGTCTGTAGGTCTGGATCATTAAACTATGTTTTTAATATAAATATAAAATACAGATATCTATGTTTGTATGTAGATATATGCATATTAATATTGATGCGTGTGTCTGCATTTTTGTTGAGGATTAACTTATTCTGCCTTGTAACTTTGCTGCTTTAAAAAAATTGGGCAGCTACTTGAAAAAGCATAATTAAGTGGTTTAGTAGAGAAGCAAACCTGACCAGTTTAAAGAAGCAGGGCTTAGAAAGATTTTACAGAACATAAAAAACATTACCATCAATACTAGAATGTAACACCCATATTATAATCAATATTCCTTCATTCTCTCTACTTTAAACAATTTAAGGAGTAAGTTCAAGGAGTGTGGCCCAATGAATATACAATCTTTATAACACTACATAATTTCTATTGTTGATATAAGTTATTTTTTTCCAATTTTTATAATACTGTCAATGCCTGTTTTTTTCCCCTTAAAAATCTAGTTGCTCAGTTAGTTACTTGATATATAAGTAAGTGAGAGTAGAAATCTATCATGCGTAAGGACCAAAGAGTATGTTAAAAATCCAGCCAATCCACCTGCAACTGAAAAACTTTTTCAGGTTTTCACTTGACTCTAGTAAAAAAAAACCCAACCAGTGTGACAACAGCACCGCCCAGCCAAAACCACACAATCCCCCACACAAGCCAGAAAGGCCTTGCGAAAACACCCTGGGAAAAACCCAAAAACAAACAAACAAAACTGGCAAAAAACCAAACCAAGCAACCAAACAAAACCACCCTGAAATTGCACAGTAAACTAGATAGCATTTGCTGCTCGAATTAGATGTGACATTAAAGAGGACTATGATCATTACTAGTCAAATTGATTAAGGAACAGTAGAGGTTGAAATAATAAGTCAAGATAGTATAAACACCATTAAAGCTGTGCACTTAACAGTCTGCTTTCAAGATGATCAAAGAGAAATTATAAAAGCTATGTGAAAAAAGACTTCCCTCTCAACAAATACAAAATAAGGAAGAAATCTTCCTTCTTTTCTGGGACAGCATCACTGATCACAGCGAGTGTTCTGCAAAGGAAGCTGCAGTCATTGCAGAAAGCCTGTATCAAAAGTTGCTGTTCTGATGCAAAAGCTGTTCCCAAATCTGGTGTGGACCCAGTACAACGTATTGCTAATGTTTTTTGTAGCAGGATGAAGAACGCACCAGGATATTGAATTAGCGTTGAGTGCTGGTTCAATAGCCTCAACCCTATCTAAATCTGGTTTCTTCTATCCCTTCAGGAGTTTGCCACTTCTTGAACTTTAATTACATTTAGTGAACTGCCTCATGAACCAAATCCCTGTCCTCGACTGTCTGTACACAAAAATGACTTCAAATATACATTGAGTAGCTGCCGAATTCCATCTAGTGTGCTGCAGCTCTAGACACAACTTGTCTGTCACGCTAAATGGACAGGTAGTTACTGAAACCATTGCTTCAGCCTCACCAAATGTTACTGTAACTCCTCAGTTTCAGCAATTAGGAAGCACCATACTGAGAAAATACTTGACTGTGCAAAAATCAAAGTTGAATTCAAGAGGAAGTGGCACTTGAACAACAGAAAATCCTCTGCCTACTGTTCTCAGAGAGAGATGCCAAAACATCAGGAAAGGAATGGAAGGTTTTCTGAATGACATTCCATCTGCAGCAGAGACAAGGAAAATACCTAAAGGCTTCTTTGCTATTCCTGAAAAAAATTAAAGAAACCTGACATGACTGGCACCATCATTATTCAAGGAAGTGAAGTGCTGCAAAGTTCCTCTCTTGAGCAAAGGAGCATATTATTATCAGTTAGCACTTCAAGAGGGTAACAGCATCCTGACGGTGGGAGGATATGTCACTTTAAACATGAACCATAATAATTTTCCTTACCTATCCATTGTTACTTTTTAAATAATCACCAGAGTTATTAAACAGCATATTGGAGGCCGGTGTTATCTTAAGAAAGTTACTATGCTTAGGAAGGCTCCTAAAATTTTAAACACATTTCTTTGGTTGCCTTTTTTTGTACACATTAAATTCAAGCTAGTTCAAAATTTAAATGAAATCACACTCCTACAATTAACCTCCCTCCCCAGAAGTTTGGGGGACTATTTAAAAAACTTGTATTCTTTAGATCTTAGTTGCAATAACTGTTTTCCTAACATGCTGGGAATTACTCTTTATGGAACAACTGGGAATGTAGTTTGTAAGGTGGCGAGTGAGTTTACTCTAATTTCATTCCATGTCAATACGTAATACAGACCAGGAACCAAAAATACAGTGCTTTCTTATTAATCTCACCTACCTGTATCTTCACCACACACCCACACAGATGATGACACAGAGCTCACTCCAAGAGTTAAAGGAGGATCATTTTAAGACACTTCTCTATCATGCAGCATAACCTACATGAATTCCTAAGAAAAGGATGGGTAGTAAACAGGCATCAGAGTGATCCAACTCTACTAGTATATCTTAGTGTTTCCCCTTTTAACTCTTTTTCCTTTAAGATAGGGCTGTATAATACTAGGTAGTTCCACATTACCCTTTCCAGGCAAAATATACACACATTGTTTGCAAATGCATACCGAGAGATTTTCAGAAGGAAGAGTAAAACAGTGACATTTTTATTAATGGCCAGAACTAGATGCCCACTTTGCAGAAACTCTATGAAATACAGTGTTGCTATCTGGTAACAAGGAAAGACACAACTGACTCATGAAACAAGCTTATATACCTTTCCTTTTGCACAGTCCAGCGTGGGAAAAGGTAGAGCTGAAAGCACAGGTTCTTTGGCCAGCTACCTTGTAAGGTCTGCTATGGTATCACCACAGTAAATTATTTCAGAAAATGCTCAAAAATAGTATCTACTTCACATCCTCTTTACTAGTGTTTCATGGGTTCCCCCCCCTCAGGTCAAAAGGATATAAAAATTGGCATCTGCCACTGAATCACAATTTACCTCCTTAGTGTTTAAGAGGAACATTGTACACAGAAATTATCAGCACATTATTCTTAGATCACTGGAGAAAGCTAATACCACAATGATGAGCTTCAAATATTTTCTTAAAAAAATTTCCCCCCCCAAACCCCACCC
>NW_015090794.1:10838357-10934073 GCF_001431845.1 Calidris pugnax
CCCAAAATCCCCAAAAAACTATCTACACAGCTCAGCACCCTACAACCTGATGAACTGATGCAATGACCAAAGACACAAAGCTAAATATTGCAGGTTTATGGTTTCTTAAAAATTATGCTGGACAGAAATGCATTTGTTTTTGTTTTTCCTCTACCTGGCATAACTTTAATATATTTTTGGCTGCATGTTGCAGCTTATTCATTTACCCTATAAAAGACAAGATAAATAGAATTATACTGAATGCAAAACCTCCTTTTGTCTCCTTGAAAACTAGAGTATTATAAAAAATATACATTGATATTAAATACAAGATGATAATAAGACTCTGCCCTTCCCATATTTCAGACCAGAAAAGGAACTCTGACTGCACAGAATGCATGTTGATAATAAATGAATGTGAAAGAAGCTGTTAATTAGAGCAACAACTAGGTCACTTAAAATTTCAGATCAAGGAAGTTAATCACACCATTTACCATTAGACCTCATTGGTATTCACAGAAACATTTATAAAGCCTCCTAACATTAGAGTTTAAAATTGCTCTAAGCCCACCTGAGAGAGCTCATCAAGTACTGCTGCATAAGGACCAAAAGCATTAGCTTTAGATAGCAAAACTCATGCATGTAAATACAGAGACAGAAGTTCACTTTAAACAATTATGTTGAGTTGATAATGCAAAATAATAATTTCTTAGTTGAAAGGAAGGTTGCGTAAAGCTCGGGAAGATTTAACTTAGCCTTTCAGTTTAAAAAATGTCCTTAGGCTATGATAAAAAAATAGAATCCCAGGTTAAAGTCAGAAGAGTAAGGAAGGTTCAGTGGAAGCAGCAGACAGACTTCTGAGGCTGTTACTGCACTTTTTTATAGGTTTACGTATTACAGCTTATTTCTACCTAGGGCTCGGATCCTGATTTTCTTCACAGCCTTAAATGACCTGTATCATTCACGTTTCAAAGTCAGTTTTTCAGGCCCAAACATGAGAAGAAAAGTGTTTTAAAATGATTTTGAGCAAGCTGTGTTTTGTGTCTTTACAGGTCATTTATAATGCATCGAAATGACAATTACATTAAGCTCCACACAGCGACTCATAAAACAGCAAGTGGTAGTAGGAAAGAGCTGAAGAAGAGGATAGGGTATATCTGTCCAAGAAGGGATTTATAAATCAGGATCAGAGAACACAAAACAGAACGAGGAGCCCTAAACATTATCATTATTTTCTTTAAAGGAAATACTGACAAAGAGCAGTGTGTGTACAGAGCTGGAGAGAGCGATATTGATGGGTCAATTCCCCTTCAAAGACACATTAGTTTTTTAGTACAACTTGATTTAAATGAAGTCAGATTAGAAAGCAAAAAGAAATATGAAAAAAAAAAAATTCAAGGCAGCACATGGTAATTAAAATAATTTCCAAGAGAAGGCAAACATAAAAAATGGTATAAAAGCTTTGTATTTTTTTTTTTTTAAATTGGGTGGAAATTTATGCTTTGTATTTTTTTTTTTTTTTTAAATTGGGTGGAAATTTACCAAAGTTAACTTGTGCTATAAATCCAAATGGAAAAAAAATTAAAATACCTACCAGCTGTGCAACAGATAAAATTCCTATAGCCTACTGTATCAATTCTCATTTAAATAATTCACGCATAGACATTAAGGTCTAGCTGGGAATTGTACCAGGTTGGCAAGGCAAATAAGTTAGTAACTTGCAGTCACTATCATTTTCAAAGCTTAAGCAGAAAAGGGTTAACATATAGACTTGCTTAATTATTAGAATTATCACTCATTGTAAATACAATGTATAATGGCCAGAGGCTCCAGTATGAATAAAAGTTTCATTACTCTAAATGCTTTATTCCAGGAGAGCAAGGTCTCTGCTTTGCATTTAGAATTTAAAAGCCAATGAAACAGGTAAGAGGTGAGAAATCTTTTTTGAATAAATGATTATAGTAAAATTTGGATATTTCTTTCTATAGCCACACAATGTCTAATTCTTTTTTGGCACTAATATGCTTTAAACAAGCCTTGTGCCTTTCTTTTGAGGCTTCTTTAGAACATTGCTTGTAGAGCAAGGAATAACTAGAGGATCAAAAAGCTCTAACTCTGTGGGGTGGTGTACTTCTTCCATCACATCCCAGCCTCAGGAACGGAGTTTACACTCATAACTGTATTTAATGTAACAGGATCATCACAGCAGTAGTGGAAGGAGATACACATAATCTTAGTAGGTTAGAGACCTGTTTTTTTTCCTAAGTTGTCATGAAACGTCACATTTTAACGCAAAGGCATCATAAAGCACCGAGCTCATGGTTAGATGTAAATGTGTAATACTGGAACAGAAAGATATATAAACTTTTACCGCATCACATTTTATCCATGACTTAGAAAAAGCACACGTATTTACTTGAAGAAGGAGCTGGGGCTCTCCTCCCATTATATTTCAAAACAATGTTTTTCTTCATTTAAAGGAGAAAACTTAATAACAACAATAAAACCAAATGAAAACTTTCTTTGTTCTCGGGGCACTGCTACCTCTTCAAAAGATTGTCCTTCGGGTACTACAGCAATATTTTAAATTTGACAGCTGCTCTGTTGAGACATTACTACTGATAAAACAAAGCTTTGTCACTCCAGCTCCAATATAATAGAGATGCAGTCACAGATCAGCAAGAGAAGAATCAAGGGCAGTATGTGATGCATCATTCTTGCATAACTTGTTTACCAAAAATCCTATTGCAACTATGGTGAAGACCAGCTGAAGCACCTAAATATGGCGATGAGGTTAATCTAATGAATGGATGAATGTTTAAGAACACTGCACAGTTTATTTTAAGATGAGAATGTATTCTTTATACTTGCAAGTCACACAGTCACTGCAATATGTAATATGCAAGCAAAAAAATACTGCTCTTTCTACTTCCAATAATATTTTTGTTTGTGTAAAATGACGCTTAGTAATATGCAAGCAAAAAAATACTGCTCTTTCTACTTCCAATAATATTTTTGTTTGTGTAAAAAGTTACACTTCCTTCAGGCCTGCCTCTTCCTTTCTACTTGCATATGGGATTTCAAGAAAATACCCATCATGTGGTATCAATAAATGGAGGTCTATTAAGCAACACTTAGATGACTCAAAAGCTTTTTTTTTTTTTTTTTTCACATTAATGAAAACTCTTAAAGCCTTTCCAAACAAATACTAGAATCAATCAATCACTTGAACAAGGAAATACTTGTGATGAAAAAGCATCTGCAGAGATATGTAGCATATGTAACATTTGAAAGCAGCAGGGTCCAAAACCAGTTTAAAACACTGTCACTTTAACATAGGAAAAGGGAAAAACAAAATAAAGGTCAGAAACCTGGGCTGAGGAGTTGTACACAACCAGTATACACCCAAAAATACTTGGACCTTTTCTGCCAGTTCCTTCACGTTCTGAAAGCACACATACTAAAAAAATCCAAAGGATAGCGTCTTCTTGTTTGAAACAATCTGGTAGTGGAGACAGTCTGAGAAACAGTGACCTTTACCACTACTAAATCTTCACGTGGTGCATAGGAAGAGCACCCTGAATGTCAAGCGAGCTCCTGAGAAGAGGTATTTACTGCCAAATCTCACTAAATTATGGAAGGAAAACTTGTATCTACTGGAACAGTTTTATATCAAGATACGTACAATATTTACCAACAAGTAAAAAATGAACTAAATACATTCCTCTTAAACGAAGTAATCCATCTGTCAATAGCACAAACTAGATTCTGCTTATGTTTTAAAGAAACAGAACATCTTGCATATCATTGCACTTACCCTTAGTTGTTCTCTTTCACAATTCATCTGTTGCTTTGAACTCTACATGAGGAAAAAAGAAAAAAAAAAACAAACAACTTTGAAAGCATGGCATTCTTGCCACAACAAAGCTCCTAGGTTTACGTATCTTACCAAATAAATATTGCAAACACAGCCTTGAGTCTAAACACAATATTGTATAGTGGATCTAGATAGAATCACTACCGCAAAATATTATTTTCTCACTCATTATTTTAAATTTACAAAGGTCAAAATGAACCTAACACCAGAATCCATCACAAGTCTGAGGTACAGAAGCATTTTTGAGATTTTAAGGGTATCATGGGCAGTTCAGTTCAGGAAGAAGCTTTCCCCTTTTTCTGTTCTATCACAAGTCATTGTATTTCTGAATATTTTCCCACTACTAAGATACCATGAGATATATTCACAGCACACTTTAGAAATAAAGATATAGAAGCTTCAAGAAGTGATGAAACTATTCCTATGACAACTTCCTGGTATAAAAAAAAAAAATCTGAAGAAGATTGATTCCAGTGCGTGTTTTTTTCCATACTACTGTCTTTATGTTCTGCCCGGTTTATGAGAAACACTCCTAGAGTGTGAGAGCTGGTTGCTAAGCAAGGCCTCACTACCAGGTAACAGCAGGGGTGAGCCATCAGTTAACGGCAGCACAAGTTGTGAAGCCACCACTCTGCTGAAAAGAAAGGGACTCCTCTAGGAAGAGCTCAAGAAACCTAACAGCAGCACCAAAACACCCCGTTCTACCTCCCTGGTTTCTAACTGAATCCTGCCACCAGGGCCTCTTGAACACAAATTCAAAAGCTCTACTCAGGTGCTCAGGAAGGCCTTCAGATGTTCATTTGTCCAACCTGTAATGAGAGGGGGTTTTTTGCCTGGTTGATTTTTGTTTTGTTTTTAATCAAAGTACTTTAGAATGCTTCTAGAATTATTAGTGAATATCATTAGCGTTGCCATTTCTGTAATTAGTGTACCTGGCAAACACAATTCACAAAACATGAAAAAGAAATCTGATTAAATGTTTTCTTATTTTCAGAGGTTCAGAGTACCCTTTTCACTACTTTGCACTTACAAAAAGTTAAAACATGAACCAATGCCCATTTGTATGAGACATTTTTACTCTCTTGCAGTGATGAAAAGGGGAGCTACTCAGGCAGTTAGGTTACGGTTACCTACAAAAGAATAAAACTGCCAGCCCATTTTTCAACACAGAAAAATGAGGCCTAATAAATAAGTTACAAGCTAAGCCTTCTATATATATAGCAGAAGTTTTACAACAGAGTCCCTGTACAAAAATACAAATCTAACAGCAACAAATGCTCTTCTGATATGTTTCTTAATGTTCTCTAGCAGGGAACAAAAGGTAAAGAAATTAAGCATAGGTCTATTTACAGTCTTCCCCTAAAGAATAAATTAAGTAGAGCTAAAATGGCTATTTCTTGCAGACTAATTATTTCGTTCTTCAAAGTTCATGTCTTCACACCATTTATAAATTACTTGAAGATTATATTAATGTGCATTATAAGTGTACTTACATAAGTCTCAAGAGTTAATTTTAGATCTGGATCTGCTCTAGATGCATCTACTCATGTTGTTAAAAAAAAATAATATAAAAACCAAGTTTGAAGTGAGTTTGGATTTTTTCATTCATTCAGGTTTTTTTAATATTATTGTTTAGGTTTTTCTCTGTGTAAGCCTCCACACCAGAGATTTTAACTCAATTTTTCAGAAAAAAAAATATCAGTTGAAATGTGAATAACTGTAGTTTAGACAATGGTCTTACACATGTGAAAACAAACCAGTTTAAAATCATAGCCATCAAAAGTTACCCACTCTCTGACTGCAGGATCTATTCTATGAATGTACCAACATCACATCACTATTTCCTTACTCAGTTTTGTCTTGAGCAGTTGTAACACGGGACAGATATCACTATGGTTTTTTCACAGTTAAAAGGGTGCACAAAGAAATGAAGAAAGTTATTTGCCAAACTAACAGCACATGAGCTCCACTTTGCATATCGACCAACATTCGGAATGATTTGTCTTTATGATATTTCACTGGTCAGCTTCTTTGGATAAGGCTGCCGGTCTTACATTCTATAATTTGTGTTCTAGATGTACCAGCTTTTTTTCTGGAAGAAATGTCCAACCTCTGCCATTAATTCCCGTATTTCTCAAGGTACTCCTCAGCCATTAAAAAAAAGAAAACTGAACATACAATGTGGTGATTAATTGAAGAAAACAAAGGGCAAAAAGGAGAACATAATAGAACACACATGTTACAGAATGCTGGAACATTGTGGTTGCTTTTTGTTTAATTCAACATTATTTTATCAAACTTGCTTTTCAATCTCTTGTCAAATTTGCCTGTTTTCTCCAGTCAGATGCCTAGAGAGAACAAGTCCTTCAACAGGGGCTCATAACTTACCTGCAGAACACAGAAATGGAACCTTTGTAGGTATTAAGTACTTCAGGAGTAGTAGAGTAGCAATGTATTTTAAGGCTTCAGAAGCAGCCAAAAATGTGATCATGTAGAAAAGATGTTCAGCATAAAAATCAACAGGATATAAGGGTTATTAAAAAGACAATACTTTTGGGAAGAGTTTCTGAAATTTATATTTACTATTTTATTTCTGTTTAGATATAGGGAAAAAATATATACAGATTGTGCCTTTAACATCACCCTTCAAACGAATGTGTTTTCCTCTTTCCACTGGGAGGAAACTTTGGCTTTTTGCTACTGTCATTTTAAACATGAAATGGTCAAATAGCTAACATCACTGATACCAGAACAAGAAGTGTTACTCAATATTGAAAAGAAGTATTACGAAGCGTGGGAGAATACAATCAGGAGGCAAAGAGTGAGTAAGAACAAAGATGTACAAGTCAGGAGAGGGCGACTGTGTCTTAGCATCCAACCGCTACACCCATCTGGCAGCAAAACAAATAGAACAACATTTATTTTAAAAACAAACAGGTTTCATATCAATGAGAGTTGTATTTTAAAATATATTTTGACTCAATCTGCCACTACATCCATGGTGTTCTGCTTACTAAAAGAAATGGAGAAAAACAACAGGGGCAATGTGCAGGACACACCAATGGCAGCCATTTCCTTTGTTCAAAGTTCAGCAAGTGATTGATTCCAAACTGTATGTTTGAGCTACAGCAACCAAATCCATTTCAGTGATAGCTTCCCTCAGAGAGTGAGCTTCCATGCAGAGAGCTCCCTCATCACCCTTCATAGGAGAAGCTTTCTAGAACACATGCAGCAAGGCTCAGTGATAATGCATTATTAGGATGAGATTAAAAGAAAAAAATGAAACAAACAGGACTTACCTTAATGAAAAAAAAAAAATTATAATTTAAACAATGATGCCATCTGTCTGTCTGTCTCTATTTATCAGTTCAAGTTTACTAAAATACATCTGGGAAAGGCTCATTTGGGCACAAGTGGCTTTCCATGCAGCTAACCAGTGCCAAATTTGCTCTCTCATTTTGTCTTTTTTGCTATCTGTGCCAGTTTAAGAGAAACATCCTGGCAGTACCAAGCACTTAAGGAAAAACATAAATAATGCATTTACAATATGTATACCTGTAAAGATAAATAAGAAAATCTGAAAGCAATAACATATTTAATTAATGATCAAGAGACCTTAGATCTTGTGCATACCCTGCAGTTTTAAATACAGTGCTTCTCAATCCTAAATTTACTCTGTTATGTCTCTGGATTGAACCGTATAAAATGAACTATTTATTTCCTTTAGTTCAAGACTGCATGGAGAACCTGGTCAATATGTTAAGTGTCATTATGTCAAGCTCTCACATACAAGAGTTTAGCGGAAGAATGCCTAAAATATTGATTCTCTTTAAAGGATTTCATTAAGGAAAATTTTTTAAAGATTTTGAACAACAGTTCAAGACTACAGGTCTTTTCATAAGACAACAGTCTTATAAGACACTCATGCTGTCAGAGTCCATCACTTTAAACAAAAAAAGACCCTCTGTGCAACCTGTGGGTGTAATTCTCTGGCAAGTTCATGAGTGCAAATAGAACGAGGAAGTATGTTCCGTTTTTAGCAGGTGGGAGACTTAAGATCTTTTAAATGCATTTATCAGTCATCCGTTCTTCATAAGGATACACAAATCCAGACAATATAGAACTAGCTAAGACTATACCTTTCTTAGCACAGCATTGCACATGCTTGGGAATGTTTCCCTGATAGAGATTTGGACATTTTCAGACCACCTCAAAATCCATTACATAAGATGCAAACATACAAATACATATAAATAGATAGGCATCACAGCCTGTTTGATCCAAAACTTAGAATTATTACAATTACTATGAAGCTGCATAACAGTTTGTTCAGTGGTTCCCACCACAAACCATTTAAAAATGTAGCAGAAACCAAGCCCTAGGAAGAAATTGATACACAAACAGAAAATAGGACCCATCAGTGGACAGAATGAGAGAGCAACATTATTACTCAAGTTGCAACAGTCCACCTGGGTAGGTGTCAGGTATTTTTGCTGCCAAGTTTAAAATGACACTGCTAAGTGTCATTTTAAAGAAGGGGTTTAAGTGACGGGACAAAGAGAATAATATGATAGTGGCAGCATTATTTACAGAAAGACTGTGCTTAAAACGTAAGAGAAAAACCACTACAATATCCTAAACTATTTGTTTTGCATTTACAAATTCAAAATACTTTCAGGATTGAGAAAGTAATTTGAAATGAAGCACAGTCTCAGAGGTTGAAAGATAACCAGTGAACATCTAAAATCTTTTATGTTCTAGATATTTACCATAAACCAACAGTTGTGGTAAGTGAACTTAACCTATGATCTGAAAAAAAGTGTATATAATGCCATCCTGTTTCCAGTGAGCAGTCACACTGGAATTACCTATCCATGATTTTCTGTGCAGCTTAAGATGTCCACTCAACGAGTAGTTCTAGGAGAGGCCCTACAACATTTTTGTCTTTCCTCTTCCACCTCAAAAAGGACAATGCAAATGTAATTACCTGAAGTGTAACAACATGCCTGTTTTCATTAGGAAAGGATAGTTTACAGTCAATACCTACACATGAACTGTGGAACATGAGAGTCAGATACGAAAGGCTTGGCACCCATCAGTCAGTGCTTTTACTGCAATGTAACTTCACAATTAGTAATTGCTTATTTATCTGATTAAGGTCTCATATTTCTCCTCATTCATATGTAGATTAAATAGCTGAAATAAAAGCATAGATTACTCCATCACAGTCACACTACAGTGAGACAGTCCATATGATTTCATACTATCTATCAGTGTTTTCTCTCATTAGATACGCATCTGACAGTAAAAGTTGTCTTCTCTCAAAAATTAAATGCTTAGGGTTTTTCCTTGCCATGTTGCACAAAAATGCTGTGCTGCACAAGGAGAGAGACCATACACTGCTCTCTGGTGTATTTCATGTGGAAACAGTCACTTCCCTTCCATCATTTTATTACATAGTGGTTTTCGTTATCTCATTGCTCTACAGAATTCAGAAGAAATGATGCTTCAAGTTACTTAATATGTGGAGAGAGTGTAAGCTTGTGAATAAATGTATAAATAATGCTGTGTATTAATTTAAAGTGACTTCTCAGTACTTCGTGTGAAAATCCAAAGCACAAATGAAGAAACAATGTACATTCCAAGAGCTCATAAGCCTGAAGTGCTCAAATACAGAAGACTCGTTAAAAAGTACCAGTAACTGCATAAACATATAGGATGATTTGAACTGGAAATGGGGTTTTGAGAGTGTTTGCTAGCAACTTAGAGCACCACCAAGAGGCTTTCAAACTGAAAATCAAGAACATTTCTTCCTCAAGGAGTAACTGGGACCATCCTCTTCTTCTATGAGCTGCTCACATTTTTCTCTACATACAACTCTAGAAAGCTTCCAAATGTTGAAAAGAATATAATGAGATACAGTGCTGAAAGCCTATAGGCTATTGTTTTACTAACATAAAGATGTACAGAGTTTGTATGTCTATGCATACACAAATTTTTCCAGAACAGAGAGCTTTGGGTTCCTCTTGGCTAGGTATGTGTGTTTGCATGCACTGAATTTTAATTTCATGGGGTTTTATTACAATCATAAGTTATTGTGCTATAGCAGTAGCTAGAGGGACTGATTTATTCTCAAATGCCCTTGGCTTGGTATTGTATATCGACTAGTGCTGCTGTCATAAATATCTTTGGGTGAAGAACTGTCTACAATTCTGTGCATAATACTAAGCAGAGTTAAGGTTTCAAGTGTCACATACAAGTGGGTTTATTTCTACTGGAAGAAACAGGCAATTATTATGGCCCATTGAGCTCAGATTAAGCATTTCCATCAAAAAAAAAAAAGAAAAAGAGCCTAGTGCTACAATCCTTGTAAAGCTGTAAATGCAAATGGGGACCATCTCATCTTCCATAAAAAATAATCTATGGTTTTATAGGCATTTCTCCCTCTCCTTGTCTTCTTATCCTCAAAGTAGCAAAATACTCCAAACAGGGTAATTTTATTGAGACAAAAAAGGAGCAAATCTCAAAAAAAAAAACCCCAGAAACACTGTAAAAAAATATAAATTGATAAAACAGTTTGTAGGCAATTACTTCCCTGTGTAAAATGGCTCCTTTAGTCAATTGAGAAACCCCAAAGTCCAATTTTCACCTTTTCTTGGCTCTAGGCTAAGGTATGCTTCTTCAGCCAGATTATCTCTACTGCTCGACCAACACTCTTACCTGGCAAATAAAGGTTTTGGGGGCTCAGGGTGGGGTGGATATTGTGGGGTTTAGATTTTGTTTTAAGTAACATTAGTTATACACCCAAAGAGTGCTGCAGGTCTCAAAGAATACCCATATCACTGACTTTGCCTTTGGTTCCCCGAACGTATTCATGGAAGCTTGTGGTGCTGCAGCAAAGCCTGAAAGCTCTTCCTTTTCTGACACCCCTTTAAGTAAAAGGCCTGCACAGTGGCCTAACAGCAGCCAGCGCCGCAGCTTCTTCCCTTCTCCCACATCATCTCCTACTACATAAGTACTTCCCTGTTTTTCCACAGAAAGTTCAGGAACGGTGGGTCTCTGGTACGCTTTTGGGAAAAGTACCTTGAAGACAAAAATAGGTGTCTGTTTATTTATTATATCTACACTATGTGACTAACCCTTAAACATTAAGGCACCGGTGCATTTATCTTGGAAACTACTTTGCCATATACTTTAATATAAACTAGGAAAAAAGGCCTCTCAGAAAACATTTTTTGCAAATACCATTCTAGAAAAACACTTGTGCAGTAAAGCCTCAAAATTAAATTCTGCATGCTTGTTCTGCTTGTTGTAAAATTCTGCATGGAACAATCCCATGAGCAATTTTATCTGCATTAGTATTCAAATATAAACTCCTTTTATACATAAAAGACAAGCTATAGTGCATTTTATTTAATTTCCCTGCATAACACAGTAAGTATTATAAGGAATAATCAGAAGGCAAAGACACTGTACTAAAAAGAATAAATGGACACTATGAAAAATGTAATTAAAAATACTGCAATGTTAAAGCAACAGCCGATATAAAATTAAAAGTATGTTATCTTAGAATTCAAACACCGCCAGACCAAGCCCGGCGTATTACACTGTTTACTGCAGCATAAATAATTGTCTCATAAGCATGTTGTTGTTACAAGAATTTACTCTAGTAAAAACTAGTAACTTTTGGGAATTGGATGTTAAGTCTCTTTCCTCGAAGTCTCTATCCAGAAAAAAAAAGAATGCAGATTATCACATGAATACCAACTAAGTGATGGTCTGAAGCTAGTGTAAATATAGAATGAAGAAATCAGATATATTAATTAATTATCTGAGTATCACATACCACCAACAACTTTTGAAATGAGTTCTAAGGCTTTGCTGCAGCACCACAAGCTTCCATGAAAGCAAAAAATCTGATACACTGCATAGGCGATTTTTTGAAGTAGAGATAACTGACAGAGACAATAACTAGAAACTATGGACCAAGAATATATAATAAAATTAAGACAGGGTTTAAGTACAAACTTCATTTTGCATAGAATGGGTTCTTAAATTTTGAACAGAAAATTAATACTAGTCTGTTATGGTACCAGTTATACTACCTGCAAGTAACAACTCAGAAAGACACTACAAGGAAAAGGAGAGGATACAAGATTGACAATAAGGATATCACTGGCGACAGGCAGGGATTTTCAGACAATTACCAAAGCTAGTTATGTTACAAATTGCTACTATAGACACTGCCCGCGTCTTATCAATAAATATCTGGAAGGCTACTTGCTGTGCTTGTGTGCTGATAAAAATAAAGTCAAGTTCATTCAGTCACTGATGCTTGACAAATTACAAAAAAACCCAAACCACAGCTTTTATGTGGCAGGTCCACAGTATTGGCTGAAGAGGCCATTAGAGAAGGAATTAGCCTGGGAAACAAGATATTGCCAGGTCAGCAAGAAGCCAATGAACTGATGGATATCCAAACTTTGATTTGTCCCCTTCCTCAGAATTACTTGTTTTCTAATTAAAAAATTACTCTTTAGAGTGTTATAAAGTGAAATAGTGTGTGTATGTATATAAGAGAGTTTGATTTATATGAAGGGATCAAAAAGATACTAAAACGTCATTCTGCAGTATTAATCTAATAAATCCTCAGTAAATTTAATTGGGAAAACTTACTTTATTCATCCGCAGATAAAACAGGAAATCCTTAGAGTTTTTAATATTAACAATTTGAAGTCTACAACTGTTTTAAAGTGAGTTAATTAACAATATCATGCTATAGTTTAATTTAGTTGGCTGGTCAAGCTATTGGTATTCTTTTTCTTTTTTCCTTTTCCTTTTTTTTAGTTTTGTTTTGGGTTTTGTTTTTCAAACAGGTAAGAACTTCTGGCAATAAGCAGGATTCGCGTGCAAATTTTAAACCTTCTTACTAATAAGTAATCCATGCCTATACAATTATATGTACTTTAAATAGATATTCTTCTCAGTAAAATTTTATTTTAAAAAAGTGAACACCATGAAGTAAATTCATTAAAAATGATAGTATTTTCATGTATCACTCTACCTAAAGCTTGAAATTCTGGTGGATGACTTCATTTTTTATGAAACATACATGTGCAACATCTTTTGCTCTTGGGAGAGAATTGAAAGGACATAAATGGAAGATGCAAATTAATCACTAGAATCCACTTGTGGTTTACACTGCTCAAGATTTTTCTAGGAATTTTTTTAGGGGTCCCAAATTTCTGTCTTTGAGGTGTGCTCTGCAATTTGTGATCATTGCCTGCCTGCTTCTCTGCAGAAACGGCACCCTGGCAGAGCCTGCACCCATTTCCCATGTCAGCCACCCCCTGTTGCCCCTGTCACTGTTGGGCAGTGCACGGTGTTACACAGCACAGCAGCCACGGCGCTTCAGAGGAGCCCTGGGTCTGCTCTCTGGGTTGGGCTCAACTATAACACACCAAACCAGGAACCCCATCTGGCAGCGGAGGAGAGCAACGCTTCAGGGGCTTCCCATCCCACCAGCATGGACCACACAGCCTGATACATTAGAAACACGGACGCTATTGCTCTCAGAGTCATGTTGTGCCACAGCTGAATATGGCTAATTGCGTGCAAGTCTGTTAGTGATGGGAAGGGCCCCACAACAGGAACTCTGCAGAGCTATCACTTGCAAATTCTGTATCTATATTCACACACAGCTAAAGTAATTCTGAATACCCTTGCTCAACTTAGGAACGGTCCCTTGAAAGAATTGTTTCTGAATAGCCAAAATTCCTTTCATACATTCCCCAATATATGGGGAAATGTACCTTTCAGGCCTTGGAAGTCTTTAACTTACCTCCCTATTTCTCCACAGGTAGCAAATGAAAAAGAGAGGGACAAACCTAAAGTTTCTTAGATTCTTTGCAGTGTTGGTATCCTGAGGGGAAAGCGTTTTATTCTGCCCAATATTCAAATCCAATAACTACATAGAGAAGGGAAGGGCATAGTACCTTAATCTCCTCTCCTAAACAGCTTAACTAACTATAGAAGATGCAGTGCCTCGCATTCAATAACTACTCGGTGCTTTTACTTGTTCTAAGAATGCATTACAAAGACTGTCAATAAACTTTAATTAGCAATATATCTTTAGTGGCAGTGCTACAGCTTGCTGCAACAAAACGTTTCTCCCAAGAATTTCTAAAGCTTTCCTAAAGAAACCTTGACGCTTAGTAGTGAAAGACATTTAGAGATTGTCATATAAGAGCATCCATTAGGGCAGTATATTTTTCTCACTCAGAAGTGGTAAGGTTGCCTTGAACAAGTAAGTCTCATTTAAAATGTTCTTGGCTTTTCTGTTTGTAGAAAATGAACAATCATTGGCAAAAATCGGGTGCACCTGACAAAGTTAAACATTTTCTTTCACCTTTTAATGAGACCACAGCAATGGCCTTACTGTCCTAAAAATAGAAAAGTAGAAGGAAACATTTAGACTTGTGTACGTACGTGCACGTGTATGCACACCCATGCTCATTTTTCCAACTAAATGTCACGTTCTTCAATGACCTCCATGATAACAAGCTTGAAATTGTAGCTTCAAAATTCTATTGTATCTATACCTTTTGAAATAATTTTAATGATGCGTTGCACATGATCCTTATGCATGGAAGTGCTGCTCCCAACAGCTCTAAAAAACTTTGTGATGAGCTACCCTGAGATGAGGTAAACTGTGACCTGAAACCCTGTCAGTTTAGAAGACAGAAATTTTTTAATATATATACACGAAAGATCTAAATATCATCTCTTTTTACAATAAATATAACCTCTTTTCTTCTTCATATAGCTATACATATCTTCACTTTCCTGCCATATCTTAACCCAGATTGAAAGTCACTGAGGACAAAGAGTTCCATCTATGAGTTTTCTTGCAGATATCTATCTATAGCTCTATATGCAATGGAGACAGAGAGAGGCAGGCAAGCATCTCTCCTACCTATATGTGTATCTATATGTTTTCATTGCAGTACAGTGTAAAACAAATAACTATATTAATAACTAATTTCAACATCACATAATAATATACATGCTTAATATAATAATTAGCACGCACAATTGAAAGGGTACGTTTCACCCTCGTTTGCATGCGAGCAATGCTCACAGTGCGGTGGTGCAGCCCGTGTATGCAGTACAGCGGAGTCATAGCTCCAAGCAAGTTGTCATTTAACCCATGATGCTTCATTCACTTTGTTTCCAATGTTTGTGATAATTCTTTGCTGCTTTTGCACCTGAACGGATTTTGTAGAACTTACTTTACTAAATTTTGCAATGAGATAAATATGCAAAATTACTCAAAGTCATTTTAGCCTGCAGTTTCTCTTTTTTCCTCCGTTCTATTTCCAGAAATGCTATTTGCATATATCGCCAAGAAGCAAAGCAAAACCAAAGCCCCGAGGTAAGTTCCACAACTGCAAGAGGATGCGTGTTACCAAAGAAACGTTGGGTCAAGTTGTTCCAACTGAAAATCACTCCGTTTTTAGCCAGCCAGCTCTGATACTAAAGAATTACTTTGGTTCAAGCAGGAATACGCTAAGCTCTGATTAGCCAGCCAGCCAGCCAGCCAGCCAGCTCTGATACTAAAGAATTACTTTGGTTCAAGCAGGAATACGCTAAGTACCACACAGAAATAATGTGGAATTCCTCAAAGCTCTGATGTATGTGACCCTGTGGGGAAATGAGAACAGCAGAATTTAAAAGAGCAGGACCAGAGTCATCACATTCTGTATGGTTAAATCAGATTAATCACCATCTAGTCCAGTGGACTCAAGATCCAAACAAACTCATTATTTTTAAGCTAGGTAGTCTTTGGGTTTAGCAAGTTTTCAAGCCTGGGATTAGTTTATGAGAGGAATTGATTTTTAGTGTTATGATGTAGGAGCCATTCTAGTCTGCTAACTACCTGAGACACCGAGATCAATTCTGAGAGTAAAACATCAATTACCTCACTTACTGAGACAGGATAAGGAGCAATTAAAAGTGTAGGGAATGCTTCTCTGCATTAGCTTGTCTAGTTTTGCAGTGTATCATAGCAATTGTTTTGATTTCTAATTGTGTTGAGAGACTTGAATTCAGGCCTTTTACATCTCTGTTACGTATATACTGACACAGGGTTATCTCTTACTACTGAGGTAAAAATTCCCAACACGCCTCAAACATGCACATCATTAAAAGTAATAATTAATTTCCATTGTGAAAAGATATTTTTGCTTAAGAATTCTTACCTGGGTCTTAATTACATGGTAACGTTGATCATCAACAAGTAAGTCTAAACTATAGCATTTTTGGTATCTGACACCCATCATTACATAAAGAAGTAAATCTTGAAGGAACTAAGCACCTCTGGTTAAAATACAGCCTTTGACTCATGTCCGCTGCATGGCATGAGGGTCTCTGAATTTCTAAAGTTTAGGAAGGCAGTGGGATAATCTTGAAAGCCTAGAAATGAATAAGAAGTGGAGAACACAGTAGGGAAACAGCGTGCTGCTTCCTAACACCAAGCAGCACAGATAAACCTCAAAACAGGTAAGACACATAAGCTTCAGTCAAAATCCACAAGGGTTCAGAAACAGCAAAAATCTTACTTAAGTGACCAAACAGGCAACTAAAGCGGTATCGTTGCATACCTAGAGCTGGTTGTGAACAGGGGCATAAACACATTTGTTCATTAGATTTGCTAGGTCAACAGCAATGGAAGTTCTGCAGAGCATGATCAACTTAGTACTGCCCCGGCAGCTTTCTCTAAGCTCCTTCCCCTCCCCGCCAGCTCCCGAGACACCCCTGGGGTAGGTTCGCAGGGAGCCGCCTCTCCCACACATCCAGGAACCTGACCATAGCTCCCAGCGTCATCGCCAAGGGATGCGTTAGAGCCAGAGACCAAAGCCACAGAGATTCCATGGCTCTAGAGCAACCATAACATAAAGCTTTGTCCACTTTTTAAAGGATTATAAAAAAAAAAAATCACCCTCATTCTAAATAAAGACAAGATCTGTTTTGAAACATCAATTTTCCATACAATTCTGTTTTTTTTTTTTTTTTCCTTTCTCAGTCTCGGAAAAAATCACCCTCATTCTAAATAAAGACAAGATCTGTTTTGAAACATCAATTTTCCATACAATTCTGTTTTTTTTTTTTTTTTTCCTTTCTCAGTCTCGGCTCTCATTGTACCTCTGTCTAGTTCTTAATAAAGGTAAAGCCCTCTTGTAAAAAAGTGGAAACCTTGTAGCATCTAACTGTTGCAACGGTGTGTGAGCGTGACAGGCTACAGGTGTAAACTGCCAGGAGACACATGCTTCTTGCTCAGTGTATGCTTTGCATTCTCATAGGGTTCAATAATTCCTTAAAATACAGCATTCTTTAGTAAATGAAGCCAGACTTAAAATACATCATGGATATGTCTTGGTTTTTTCCCAAAGCCTTTCACTTGATTCCTGTAGTTCATATGTGTACTTTTAGCAGCCTGGAGACATTTGACTAAAAACACTGCAACGAAAGAATAAAACAACCAACCAACCACCTTTCACCTGTCCAAGTCAGATATATATCAATAGTGAGAATTCTTTTTACCCGAAGAGAATAAAAAATGCCTTGATCTTATGAAAATAACAATTTGCAGGCATCTATTAAACAGATTTTTTAATTTCCTGCTGTTCACAGTTTTGTTTGATTCCTAGAGCTGAATCTACTGAGTAAGCAGAATTCCACCATATTTTACAGGGCGCATGTGTGTGGTTTGCATTTTAAGATTTGGGCCAACATTGATTTTATTTCCTCTTAGTATTTTATAGTTATTAGACTGCAATAAATATTTCTGAAGTCAAGTCTGGATTTAAATATGCAAGCCAGGATGGAAAGGTACTGAATCTATACTATGCCATAAATTTAGTTTATTTGTGATATTTTTTTTTCCTGTTACAGTTAGGGGGGGATAACTGTATGCTTAGTTTATGTACCAACTCCTCTGAAAAACCAAGGGAGATTTTGCAACACTGGAAACAGACATGCACTGCTGGTCTAGTCTCGCCTTGCACCTTACCAGCTGTTTCCTTCTTTATATAGAGAGAACAGTGTTGCCGCCATCTGTCTTTAGGAAAAAAATCTTAAAAAAGAAAGAAAAAAAGGAAAAAAAAATTTTTTTTCCTCAAGTCAAAAGGATAAGCAAAATGAGAGTGGGGGTGGAAATCCAAGTCCATAAGCATTATAATGGAAAATGGATTGAAATAAACCAAGGAATGGATGAAATAAACCAAGGAATGAGTTCTTCTGCATTTTAAATAGCTTTGCTGTCATTATCTAAATATCCATCTCCGTGAGAAGCAAGACAGAGAAATTTGGCATTTCATAGGGGTCAGAGAGAGTGGGCAAGGAGGATGAGAGTCACTTTTGTTTTTCTTTGATAGTCCTGAACCGATTATATAAGAAGCATAGCTATAATCTCTTCTTTCTGAGAAGGAAATAAGTTCACCAGTTATCTGGGTATTAAAAAAATTCTTAAAGATTTCTTACATTCTTGTTGTACGTGTCATGTTCCAACTTCAGAAATGTGGAATGCCTGGGGCCCAGAGAACAGGAAAAGAACTATTTTTCATTACTGGGTTATATGAAGTCTTTCTCCTATGTCTGGAATTATTTTCTAAAAATAAAAAAGAATACTGCAGTCCATTTTCACTGCATTTTACCCCAATAACCAAGTTTCAAAAACTGTTTTTCCTCTGTTGTTTAGGGGCAATGAGGAACACACAAACAGTGATTTGCCAGATGTGCTAGAAATCGCCCTTCCTTCTAAGCTTTAGCAGTCGGCTCTTCTAAGCTAGAAAACCTCAACTTTCATCAGGATAACACAGATTAAATCTTCCTAAAAATACTAAATGTTTTCCGGAATGAACTGTTAGCACCCTGTCACTTCCAACAAGAGCTACTAGACTGATTTCAAGTGGAACGAAAATACTGCATTCTGGTGGAACTGGAATGATTTTAACCCTAGTACTGGGTGCCTGAAGTTTCAGTGTTTCATCATTTCTCCCTTAATGAGCACTCTCAACTTGCACGTTAAAAGGCAAGCTAGTCCCTTCTCAGTACGTTTAGAGTAGCCATCACTGCTGATACACACCAGCTCGCTTACACGCTTCAGAAGCCCTCACCCGGGGCATCTGAGAAATGCCAGGTGCATGACTTCAATTGGATGGAAAAAGAATACAGAACAGTTAAAATATTAATATATTATTGTTTAAGATCTTGACGTGATTTCCCAGTGTTTACTGGACAAATTTCAAAAAGCTGAAAGTTTGTTCCCTGTGACTCCCAGTAAAACGTTGTCACATATATGTTGTAATACAGTATTATGATACACAATACCAGTAAAAAAAGATACCTTAACCTCCTATATTCAGTGCTAAGGACATCCCACAACAGGAATAAAAAGCACAGAAACCCCATAAATATACAACATAATGTACTGAGATTAAGAATCAGAGTCTAAGTTTCAACATGAGAGCAATTCTGCTGTTAAACAGCAAAAAAGTTGGACCATCAGTCAACAATCCTTCCCAACGGTACCCAGATGTACATGTCACTTTGGCTAGACTGTAAAAGAAACAAGCAGTTGTCAGCATAACTGAAGATCATTTTGATGACTTTTATTGCTCTGGAAAAGTTTAAAAAACCCCACCTTTCTTTTCTTGCTTTCCAGAGTCTGTATTTAAGAGACAAATGTGGCAAATCATAGAGGGGGTGGTGGGGGGGGGAAGGATATATTCTGCTTTCCCTTTAATATCAAGATCATGTTAATTGATCCCAGTAGAGTCCCTCATTGCTAGACTGTCTCAATTAGCTCACTGATTTCTGTATTTGGATGATCTTGCCTCTGATAATTACAGATGAAACAATACTTTGGGGGAGGGTAAAAGTCCTCTCTCTTTTCCTGGGGAAAAACATTAGCACCTTCTTTTCAAGTACTTGCAAGTCTGTAAAACCTTCCAGGGCCACCATCTGTGTTACCATTTTCATTTCAAGAGCACAACATAGAAATCACCAAGTGCAATGACACTGTGTACAGCAAGAAGGAACAGTATCTTGTTAGTGCAGTTCCATGGAACAGATTCCCATGTAAGAAGCAGTTTCCAAGCGGTTCTTTGCCTCTCTGCACTATTTGCTATGCACTAAGTTCTTAGCCATATAAGAAAAAATTTTTAAAAAAGTAGCATATAACACAGGCCTTAAGATACCTTAAATCAAAGTACCACAAATAAGACCATTCCATTACTAAGGAATGCTCTGCAAAGATATAAACACCTATTTAATGATATTAAACTACTAACAGCAAAGATAAGCATTTGCATAAGTTCCTCTGTTATGAAGATATGGTGGTGTTAACTTCACAGACGATTGGTGGCATCTAGCAACTTCTCTGAGAGAAAATGCATTAAAAAAAATATGTATTGCTTTAGTCAGTTTGTTGGTTTAGGTTGATACCTTTAGGCTATCCATTGCTACTTCAGTCTTAACAGCAAGTGTCTTCATTTTCCTTAATGGTGAGGTGTTTTGACTTTTTGCCTCAAATAACTGCAGTAATCTAAGGAAGGGAGGAAAATATCTGAACTCTTTCACTTAGGCTTTACAGAATTATTCATAGCAGCTTGCAAGTCTACTGGGATTACTCAAAACTTGAAAAGAAACCCAATATTTCTATTCTAATATTGCATGTACGGCTCTCCAGCAATTATAAAACACACTGCTCAGTACTTTCTTTAACATAGGCTGGCTTGAAATTAATTGTCCTGGAAAGAAGTAAGGTCTAGTAGATCTCATTTACTGCTGGAACATAACTTGAATACAGTTTTCATGTATTAAAATAATTCCCTAGTGGCAAAAAGAAATGAATAAAGACTCAAGGAAGGCAAGGGGTTGTTCCACAGCAATTATTTACCATCACAGAGCCTGAACTCTCCTTTTATTATTACTTTTATGAGGGGAGGTGTAAAGCTAACTGTTAACACTTCACGCAATTGAAAATATGTTCAGAAATATACACTGTACCGTGCATTTCTCACAGAAACAGATGCTACTAAAATCTAGTATGGTAATATTACATTTACACTTTGGTCCCCCTTCCTTATTTTTTGGTTATATTGAAGTATTTTTAAAGGGAAAAAGTCTGAAGAACATTAATTCTATTTTCTTCTTACAGAGAAACAATAAGATACAGTCTTTGCCGTCAGCTCTCTTAAGCAGACTGAAACCAATTTCAGGACTTAGTAATCACTTATTAATCTCATTTTTAATTACATTTTTATATTGAAAACAAACACTTTGAAATATTTAGACGCTTTAGGATAAATTATCTTCTCGATCTCATCCCTGCATTCCCATTGTAACCATGTGAGGAATCTCGTTTCTTTAGTCATTTTATTCCCCACAGGTGTAATCAACTTCAGAGGGGAAGAAAAAAGCCCTGTGCAAATACCGGCTGATAGACTTTCCCGACAACACTGAGAAAATTGCACTGCATTCAAAGGAAATAGAAGATGTGAGCTGAAGCCTTAAAGCGTTGGCTTTTCTGCACTAGGGCACTAACGGAGCTGGCTGGACAAGTACTAATCACACAGACCCATCCAGCTTCCAGAGCTGACTGCTCCACACTCAAAGACACTTAAGCAAGATCTGCAGAGCTCCTACCCTGTCCCAGGAGTTGTAACCAGTATACTTTAACACAGAGGAATGAAATCTTTCTGTTTGTTTGCTCTTTCCTTATATAATTGTCCCCAAGCTTCTCTGCCTCAGCAGAAAAAAAAAGCACAGCAAGAGAAGCAAAGTTATTTTGTTCATGAAGAAACCTCTACATCTGCATGTAGAAATGGTACCAGGTTCTATTGAAGAGTCTCAAGAAGCATGTAGTGTCAAAACCTCAGTCCAATTTACACACAAACATTTGTATCTGAAAAGCATTAAATTTATGTAGTTGAAACACAACAATACCCACCCGGTATTGGAATTAAAGCACTCAATGATTTCCAGAAGGCAGAGCAGAATGATCTACTGACGGGTTTAGGTTCTTCCTCAGTGGTTAGGCAGCCATCCATTTCCCGTTCTGTAATTGCCCAAACCCACACATAAATAACAGCCCTTGTGCTCCCTGAATCTTGAGCAGCTCTGAGACCAGTCATTGATCTTCTCCCCCCCCCCCCCCCCCCCCGCCAAAAAAAAAGAAACAAAAAATGGATAAACACTGTTGACAAGGGATAGGGTGAAATAAGCAGCACCATGGCTCCACTGTTCCTCTGAACATTTCATTCTGAACAGAGCAGAAGGGACCGAGCTCTCCAGATGATGTGGCCCCAGGGAGAGGGCAGGACTGAAGAGCCTTCCTGAAGCAGTACCCTCCGAGCGCTCTGCGTGGGCAGTGCAGGTCTGCAGCATCCTCCACACAAAGCCATGGCTTGAAACACAAGATCAAGCCAATGGCAAAGCTGGGTCAAAATAACAATGGGAAGGCTCATAGGGGTAAATTTAATAAAAAAAATTAGCTATGATTATTAAAGTAATAGCAAAGTCTATATTTTAATGAAGTAAGAGTCTTTTGGTTATTCATGTCACACATGCTATATACTAGTTGTTACTATAATAGGCAGATCACCACTGATTCCTAACTTGAGGTGCAGGTCTGGTTGTACTTATATTACTATATTCTATAGATCTGTTCTTCCCTCAATCAACGTGTATCACTGAGCAGACTAGTGGCCATAGGGAAACATTTACAGAAGTGAACTAGATTTGAATTCTCTATAGGTCTGTTAAGTATATTATTTTTCCCACCAGCTCTTTAAGCCTGGATAAAATCCAATTGATTTTCAGCACGGGAAACCGGTGGCTCTCAATTCAACATGTGGTCCTTTCTCCTTGTAGCCAACAGTGAGAAACCAGTTTATAAATTGCTAAAATTTCACAGTTAACTAGATATCTTGCACACATCTTAATATTCATACTTTGCTTTGATTAAAATACAAATTTTCACATTAATTTAATAATTAACCTTTATAATGCAGACAAGTTGCAGTGTTTGAGTGCCACTTAACTTAGTGTTTAATCAGGAAAACTACTGTGGCACTGGCCGATTAGGCTGGCTCAACTGCTGCCTGCTCCATTTTTCCCCATAATTGCAGGATATATGTTATTGTGACAGGGGCCCGAACAGTGGAATTCCAATATGCTATACATCAGGTTCTCCATTATTGGATTAGCGAGATGTGGCATCATTACCGCTGCACTTTCATGCCTATCATTGATCGCATCGTTCTTTCTATTTCACAATTAATGCAAGTCAGCTGGATTGATCAATCTTCTGATGAGTTTGGGCCACAGTCAATATATTGTTATGGCTCTGTGCTACTGATCTGTATGTTTTATAGCTGTGCCTAAGGATTTGTCATTCTGGCTACAGATTTTCTTGGTTTTTTTTTTTTTTTTTAGATACTTCTCCTCCCACCTTGCTCCCTAAACCACAAAGTGTTTATGAATTACTCATGTCACATGAAAAAACAAGTGAGCAAGAAAGTCACTAAATTCATCATTGGAAAGAATTTCTTTAAAAAAAAAAAAAATCCCACTCTTGGTTGGCTCAGTTACAACCAGCCTGATAGCTGAATTTTGCACTTCAACTCACTGGGCTTCCAAGGAAATGCAGAAATTTCAAAAGCCTGCAGCTATTTTCATTCCTTGTTTAGACATACCAGCACGTTCATGAAATGTGGAAATTCATTAATAACTTGATGGTTAATATTTTGCTAGCACTGTGATAATTCTAATGATTTTTTAAAACTTAATTCTTCTTCTAATGAGTAGATTTATTTGCAGGAAAATCTCTCTCCATGAAAATCTCTTTCCATAAGAAATGATGGGACACAGAAGAATAGTGAGCCACAGTATTTGCTTTGTACCACTCTTCTGTTACCCCATGTCACAAGCATAATTATCCATAATTGAAAATTTTCTCTACAGAGAATAATATTGTGTTACTTCCATTTTTAAATCAAACATAGCCTATGCACAAAAGTACACTGCTGTTCAACTTCTGAATTACTTTTTTTAAAAATAAATGTTTTTTCTCTGGCTACTACAGAATGTACCCAGATCCATGCCTGTATGTTTTTTAACATCCACTAAAAAAAAAAATACTTATATATGATTTTGAAAAAGACCAAAACCCCACATCCAAACAACAAAAACTTCAAAGGAGCAATGCTAATGCTAGTGCACTATTATAGTTCCGTTTTCATTCATCTACATCCTAGCTTGATACACACGATGACAAGCCTCAGTTAACAAAAGATGCAAAATTTAAATATAAGAAAACGAATGAACTGAAACTTGAACAAAGGGTAAAGATTTATAATGAATACATTCAGCCTTGAGTTTGGACTTTCTGGACTGGCTTGCACATTACACAGAGAACGCCCTCATTACATGAAGAATAATTGCATTTTTTTCACCAGTCCTTGTCTAGTTGCCAATGCCATTGCCATGCCACTGTCATTGCCATGCCATCACCAATGTAATTGGTGACAATCACAATGTATTAACAATGACAATTACATTGTGATTTTCACTGAATTTCACTGAATTCTTAGGGTTGGAAGGGACCATAGAGATCATCTAGTCCAACTCCCCTGCTGAAGCAGGATTGCCTAGAGCTTGTCAGAGCATGTTACTCAGGAGCATCCAGGAGGGTCTTGACAATCTCCAGAGAAGGGGACTCCACACCCTCCCTGGGCAGCCTCTGCCAGGGCTCTGCCACCCTCACTGGGAAGAAGTTTTTTCTCATATTTGAGTGGAACCTCTTATGTTCCAACTTGTGACAGTATCTGTGACAGTAATACCACATTTTTAAATACCTTCTTTCTTGAGCAATCTAAATCTACAGATAAAACCAATGATAACAAAAATCATTAAAATTTCTTCCAATTAGAAGAGCAAAACAACCTCTGAAACAAGTTTTCTGGTACGCCCTGAAAATACCACCACTAAAAGAAGAAAAAGTGGCACACTGTCTGACAGTGGTAAATGCTGTGTTAGATATAAAATGTGCTTTATTCAAAGCAAGTAATGTGTTGCCTGCTCTCCTCAAAGCCAGTATGTTTAAGGAATTTTAGATTATCCATACATAATTCAGTTCCACTCAAAGTGCTCTACCTAAACAATTTTCCATTACGTTTTCTAGTAAATTTGGAATATAAAAGACAGAGCTTGTGCCTTAAACTGGGCTAATATAATACAACATTGAACTGGTACATAGCTTTCAAAAGTACTTTTAAAATCAGAGAGCAATCCTTTCCCACTGAAGTGTGGGTGCTTTGTCACCAGTACCAGTCAGACAAGGATCACTGCCAGGAAGCATTGTTTTTCTCTTTTAGGAATAACATGAACTGAGAAACATGCCCAGTAATTTAAAGCTTATTTAAATCTTGAATTATTTCATGAAATTCTATATTTAGGCTACCTACATATATGGCCTGGTTTTCAGAAATGCAGAACACAGCAAATGTTAGCAAGTCGCTGTACCTAAATGTGCTCACGTCTTTAAAAAAAATCAGGCCATTATATTTAGATGCCTAATTATGGGTGCAAGATTTGAACGAACTCAAAATTTTAGCCTAAATGAGCATATATTACATCACAGTTACTTTGAAGTTGCTTTAAGGTATGACACATGATGGTAGATAGCTCATATTCCAGTTAAAGTGGAAACCTCCCCCCTGAAAATTAATTATACATATGTTACAATTTAATACCTTGGATGCTTATGGAGCAAAAAATCCTATTTGACTTCTGTTAAAAAAACTTAGTGTTTATAGTTACAAAGGGAAACAAATTAATGTTCTATTTAATTCAATTACCAGAAGATTTATACTATACACAGAAAGCTGTGATATGTTTCAGGAAACTGAGTAATGAGATACCAAATAAAGACATTTCTAGAAACCAAGTAATAATGATGTGTTTGTAAAGAAGAATTTTTCATATCTCAGATGTCTTGGCTTTAATTTATATCACACTGCACTTCATAGGAAATTGGAGAGCAATCCCAAATTTAACAACTAGAAGATTAAAAATAAAATTTTTAATGTTAACCAAAATTCCATATTAGAGGAAAACATCTCTGGTATAAAAAAGCTCTCTTTTAAAATGAAGGTGCTTCCTCCAACTTTCTTATCCTTTGCTTTTTGTGTCTTCAAGAAGGAATCAGCTGTCTTCTTTTACATATATTCACCAAACAACAAGCAATGCTGGGCAAAATTTATACCAAAATGTTTTGGTTTTGACATTGGTGTAGCCTACTGTAGTCTTGTTAGCCTTTCAGATCGAGTCTTCTGGTTTTCTTGACAAATTCCTTCAGAAAGAAACTCTGGGCTCCACAAGTCTATTGGTACTGCACAGATCTCCTTACCTACACCTGCAGAGAGCAGCTAAACTTTACTTAAAATCTGAGTGAGAACACTGAGAGGCCAAGCCCTCTTTGTAATTCACACTTGGGAATCACTGGCTTTAAGACATTCTTTAAAACAGAGTGTGAACGCTGAAGTGCGTGTCTTTCTCTCTCTTACTCTCTGTATTTTTGTGTATCACTCACATAAATGTATTTATATGTATGTTTTCAGGAATATAGCAGGAAAAAAATTCAAAAATCAAAATTCTAAATTGCTGTGATTTATCATTTTTGTCATGTGCTTGCCCCTGTAGAATCATTGCAGTCTTTAAGAAATCAGTAAAACATCAGGAATTTAGATGGATGTGAATTCAGTCATTTCCAAGAAAACTCTGCACAGTTACACAATCTGAAATTCTGTCCTCAATTACTGTACTTGGAAACCACTATCAATGAACATTTCCTATAGCCATAAATCCTAATTTGTCTTTTACAGTAGAAGAAATTAACCATATATTTTTGCTTTCAAATTGTTTATGAAAGTCACAGGAAATGAATACTGCAGGCAGAAGAATTTGCATTATATACAGAAGAAACAAGACTGACCCCCTCACCCCCTGCTTAACCTTATGGGTTATTCAGTCCTTGCATGGGCAAGAGGCGCAGTCTGGGCGCATACACACGCTGTCAGTGACACACACGCAGCTCAGATAACAGGAGACACAGTCTCACCTTCTGTTTCTACCTCCTGAAATAAACCTTTATCACTTTTTCAGAGGAAACGACTTTACACAAGTAATTTATGAGGTAATACACATAAATGCTCCAAGCACAGGAAAACACAGCTTTCAAATAATGCAGAGAAACTTATGTCTCCCAGGACTTTAAAGGTATTGCCAGGATTTCTTTTGCAGAGGTATAGTATAAATACTCTAAAATGCAGTAGAACACATTAAGTAATCTATACTTCCTTCTGAATTATAGATGTAATCAAAATGAGCAAATACCCAACATCATTCTTCACCATGCTTGTCTTTCCACAGAATTTAAGCTGAAGCTCCAGCTTTTGTGTTCCCTGGGTTTTATGCTATCTCCATTGTTTACCTAGGAGATTCTGAGTTTCATAACATACCATAACACATCATAAAAAAAGGGATAAACCTGGATGCTTCTCTCCAAAGGCATAGATCAAGTTTCCACCAACAGAAGCACCATGAATAGGTTTTGGTACCAGCGTGAATTTATATCTCATTGCTTATGTTTCAACACCATTTTTAATATTTACTTAACTTCTTTCTAAAGACAGTGCCAGTATCGTTAAATCAGAAAGTGGAATTTTGTTACAGAAATCATAATCATTACAGCTTAACCTAAAACTGCTAATGTAGGCTTTTCTTTCGTCTAATTCTGCAGACAGAAAAGCAGTTTCCTGTGGCTCACTGATCCTGACAATACCCTTAGATCAATTCCCACGATTCCCTCATCATGGGCAGATATCATTTCAACAGATGTCAAGAACAGCTAAGTGCACTTAGGCCTATTTGTTAAATTCCTAGGGGGAGGTAGATTGGCGAAATTCATCCTGTAATTAAACCGCATATTTCTTTCAAGCTGCCTCTTCCCTCTTCCCTTCATAATCCCTCTGCCTCGCATCAAATCATTTAGGCACTTATTGGCTACAATCAATACAATATGAGATACATTAATTTAGTCCCTAGGAGATGTGCTGGGAATAGGCGGTATTGCTCTGCAAGCATTCCGAAACCTTCACGCAAGCACGCTATCAACTGCAGCTCCAGAGCACTTAGAGTCAGCACAGGCAGATTTATGACAATTCCATACTGTGTGCCCACAGCTCTGGTCTGCAGCCAAACATACATAAATTGGATTGAAACGGGAAACACTAAATATATTACCTAATGCACACAAATGCTAAATAGCGTAAATCACTGTGACGATTTGGAACGGTTGCACAGAATCTGAACAATTAAGCTCAAGCTTTCCATATGTTCAGCTACCCCTTGTGCCTCGCTATGGAGAGTGAAATTAGGACTGGAAAGAAGAATTAACGAGGGTTCTCATTTACAGATCCAGACTTCAAAGTAACAGCTTTCCCTTATATCTGTATCTTGCCTTTTAGCTTGCACATCCTCCTGTTAGGGAATTGCTAGGATTTGGTTTTGTCTTCAGAGAAGTAAGACAGGATGAAGGTATGCATTTTTTGTAGAAAGAGAATATAACAAGAAATCTGAAATGAAGTTATGTTTCTTTTTTAAGGATATACTATTGAATTTTTTATTTATATGCAAATATATAAACCAAGTCCCTAACATGTAACTGTGAAACTGAGGACTTGGAAATGTCAACAAAAAATATTAAATGCTTCATAAATCCTAAGCATGCAATGCATTGGGAAGCTGTCAGTATGTACACCAATGCGTCACTTGCAATCAAGTTATATTTGTAACAGTAATGATAACAAAAATTGGTACACACAAAGACTACTAATGTGGTAGGCTAACTTGGGAAGTGAGGAAAAAAAAACACCCAAGACTTAATAGGATTATTTTGCTGCAACTGCAGAAACATAATCTATCAGACAAACAAAAGTCCTGTGCATCATTATATATATATTCCATTTTTAAAGTAGTGAACTAATTAGAAAACCTTTTTCTCCATGTTAAAATGAGTATCATTTATAATTTCCTGATTAACACATTCCAATTTAGATTGTGTGGTACTGTCTATTTAAGTTTGTTTCCCGTGAAAGCACGATGAAAACCCGTGTCTCCAGGGTGTGGTTCCATTTGTGCAGACACGGGGGAGCACACGAGAGCAAGCGCAGGCAGCACGAGGTAACGAGGCTGTGCCAAAGGCTCAACACACTCAGCGGGACAGAGGCTGGGATGGGCACTGAACTCTGCCATTAATTTGGATTCTCAAAGATTTATTTCATGCATTTTGCTCCCACTCCTTATATATTTGCATAGTTTCATGTATTTAAGATTTGAAAGGGCCATTTCCTTTACTTCCTGTTTTATTTCTAATTTACACAGTATTTTTTCTTTTAGGGGTAAGAGCTATTGCTTTATTACCTACATGGGGTGGGGAAGGCTGTTGTACTTCACAGGTTCTCCTATGACCAATAATATATTACAATTAAAACAGTCACAATCTGTATAGGAATCTTTTCAACTGTGGAAAAAAAGTTATAGGTACCAAGAGGTCATCACTCTGTAATGCAGTGAAGCAAGTAAACTCCAGGAAAGAAAATATAAAATAACGCTTCAAGTGTTTTATAAAAAGGATTTGCATTCCTTTAAAAGACATTATTTCTCATTGACTAAAGCTACTTCCTACTTTAAATTGGTAACATCAATTACAGTTTTAGCACAAAAAAAAAAAAAAAAAGGAGAAAAAATAACCATTCATTTTATAACCAATAACCCTTCAAGTTTACAAGGTTAACTTGAATGGAGTCTTGTCTTTAATTGGGGGAAGTCTGTACCATTGCCATTTATGCTGGTAACTTTCAGTAACTTAAAGCTATTTCCCAGAAATTCATTTTGGACTTTGTACCATTTCCTTTTCAGGAACAGCTTAACCAGATTATATTTATCTTTCAACTCCACAACTTTATAAAAGTTAGTCCCCTTCTTGAATCACCTTGAGCCTGAGCTTTTTTAACCTTTTTTTTTTTTTTTTTTCCTTTTTTTTTTGGCACTGTTTGAAAGGCATGATCTATTCCTCATTCGTCTCTTAAAAACAGTTTCATGGACTCTTACAAACACTCTCTTTGTCCCATGGAGATTGGGTAGGAGCATGGATTATATTCAGATGAACTTCTGAGATGGTTGGAGGGGGAAGAAGTAACCTTCTATTTAGGGGAGCAGTTTGTTGTTCCCTGGGTGAACTTGAAAAGCTTCCGACTTGCGGACTTGCATTTCATTCAGAACTAACTGAAAGCAGAGTTATCTCACAGCAGATTACATCTCCACATTCAGAGTGCATAAGTTTTTACCGACATGAAGACATCTTGTATACTCAACATTAATGCACAAGCAGCCTTCTGATTCCTCAAAAATTTGGAGAAAAGAAAGAAAAAAAAACCACTTAATATCTTACCTAAAAAAAACCACTAAAAAAAAAAAAAAAGGAATATAAAGTGCATACTTTCAATATGGAAATATACTGCCTTCACCTTGTGCCCCTGAGATGTACAATTAAGTATTCTAGAAATTAAGAAATTAATAGGAAAAATGTTATCATCCAGCAAATTTTATTTTACTTAAATTCATTAGAAATATTCTCAAACTCTCCCTGGGGAAAAAGTACAGTTTAAAATTGCTTACATCTTTTTTAAAAGCTGAAGCAAGCTTTTCCGTTTCATCTTTTCTAATCTTATTTTAAAAGTTTGCAATAACTGCTGACTTTGCACTGCAAACAGATAATTATTCCAAATGTCTTTCTTCTGGTATTTTTTCTGGGTCTACATAATTGTTTTCTACCTTTTTTACATTTTACTTCTGGATGCCATGAAGATTTGCAAACAGAAAAAACACCAACACAAGAAAAAATACACGGGATACACCTGCTTAATGATGATAATTAGGTTACTACTAATTCATATAGCTGTTAGTGCAAGCTGGGTAGGTAAATAACTAAGGCAGAGAGCTTCAGATCAAAAATAATTAGTCAGAGTTTTTTAATATTACTTTTAGGACAACAGCTTCATTCCATCTGCCCCCCTTTTTTTTTTTTTTTTTTCCTTTTTTACCTCCAGGTAGTCATTTCATAATTACTGGAATAGCAACTGAGATAAGTCTTCCATTTAAAGGAAACTTCTACTTCCACATTTCTTCTCTTTGAACTGTTCCTACTTTTAGGTTTCCTGATTCGCAGGAGGGCAAAGGAGGAATAAGTATTCTTCTGAATTCTCTCCTAGTCTCCAATAGTTTGTGGTTTTGCAACTTCCTGGTACATTTTTGTGTTTAATATTTTCTGATGGAATTGTTTTCCATTAAATTCTCAGGTCTTCCATTGGACCCAAGTAAACATCTAGCATTTTCAACTTCCTGTTGCAAGAATGCCTACACCTGTATATGCACTGTGGGGAGTACGGCTGCCTTCAGTTCTTTTGGCACCTGTAGCCTTGTTTCATGTTCCTTATTGGCAGTGAAAGGAACAAAGGAAAAAACCCAAACCAACAGCAACCAAAAAACCCTATTCGATCTTTGCCCATCTTTTCCTTTTTTTTTTTTTTTTTTAATAAATTTTATGGACCTTTTTCATACTTCCCATTGTTTTTTTCTTTTTTGGATTGTTTCTGTTTCTACTCAGCTCATGTTCATCATTTTACATGTGACATTTGGTTTGCCTTTTTCTCATGCTACAATTTAAATTTATTCACACTGAGTTCCATCAGTTTCTCGATCTCATAAAGTCCTTCTGGAATTTTTAGTTGATCTAAATATTCTAAACAATCTAAACATCAGGATATCTTGTCACTAAAAGACCTCTCTTTCAATGAATACGTTGAACTGCACGGGTCCTAGTAAATAACTTTACACCACTGTGAACACTGACTTTAGACTGTTCTCTCCTTTTCATCTTTAACCAGTATATTTGTCTATGCAAGGACCTTCTAGTTCATCACAAGGCTGCATGATTTCTTTAGAGCCTTTCCTGAGGGACTTCACCAAATGTCTTCTAGAAACCCAGGCAAAAGATATAAACATGGCTCTTCCTTATTTACCATTTCATGCTGCACAATAGCTGCACATGACCTTTTAAAAAAAATCGTTCTGATCCTTCACCTGTATGTCATATTTAACAATGTTTTCACTAATTCTAGTCCTCACTATACTTTCTACTAAAAATCAGCAGCACAAAAAGGGCTGATATTGCAAGTAGGAAAGGCAGAAATATGTTTCTGAAAGTGGAAATATTTAGCTGAATGTGCTAACACTGAACCTTTTTAGCTCTCATTTACTTTATGCCTGTCATCTTCATTTTCTCACCCTTCTTCACTTCCTTTTGGGATAAAAACTACTAGCAGACGCAAGGATGGCAGAAAAAGAACTAAATTCTTTCTTGCTTCTAGCAAGAGACAGCATAGAGGCATGAGGAGATGGAGATGACAGGACTTATATTTGTATATTCTGGGGAACCTGTCATTACTCTACAATTAACCTGCTTTAGTCTCAGTCCAGGCTCTGTACCACAAGAGAACATTCTTCCTCTCACTGCTCCGTACACTTCATGGCTTCTGGCATGCAACACAGCATCTGTAAGGCACTTGTTAAGATGTTTTATACTAAAAAGATATATAACATACAAGCAAAGGCAGCTAACCAAAATCATATGGATAACTTGAATTCTAACATATTTGCCTTATGAGTATTTTACTTAGCACCTTTGTTTTTACTTTTGTGTGTCACTGCTACTGTGAAAGTTGCTCATTATAAGTGAGGACACTTACTCCCTAAAAACTACCCTAGAACTAGACAAGAAAGGCAAAAAAAAGTCATAACGTATCAAGGACTTTCAGCAATTATTAACTTTCAGTCATTATTATGCGCAATTGTATTTCAGTAGGGTAGCATAGAGGGAAAGAAAGAAATTCCATCTCAAACTTCCAGGCTGGTTAGTAAATTCAATAGTCAGAAAATAAGTGAATAATAAAAAAATACTGTAAAACACTGAAGTGAAACACACAATCAAAAAAGCAAAAGTACTGAGAAATATAAGAGTTTTCTGTGAACTCCTGTTTTGTTTCAATTCAATTATCTTCTCTTCCAACTATAAAGAGGTATAACAATAACTTGCCGCTTTATAATAATTACATACTAACTCTGTGATTGGAATAGCCTGAAGGCTCAGATTTGGTTACACCTGCAGACTAAATTATTTCATAAGTATTATTAAAAGCAAATGAAGGAAAACTAGGAGAATAAGATGAGCATTATATAAAGCAATGCTACTCTAGAATGCCTCATTAGGAAAATTAATAGTTTTCTCTTTAAAGTGAGAAAGTATGAAGTTGAGAAAGATAAATCTCAGACTACTGAAGGCAACAGGTTTTGTGCTATTGTATATTTTTATTTTAATGCTTTATTCCTTTATAAATGAGAATATATACTGTCTGTTTACTGTATTTTTGTGAAAACTGTTCAGACCTTTTGTGTTTCTAGATACTAGTTAGAAATCTGGGCTGTTAAACACTCAGCTGTTCTGCCGGACCTGTAAGGCTGTCTCATACAATCACAGCTACTATTATTTCCCCTGTGATCAGACAACCTAGATAAACACGCCAACTCTGTATTGGGAAAAGTATGAATTCAGTCTTAACTTCATCAAAATTCGGTATTTAGTATTTTGAAGCTGGGTGTTTATTTCGCATTTATGTAAGGCCTTCTTTCACAAAGTAGAACTTCTCATCCTTGTTAACGAGGCCCTGGTCCACACTGCCTAATGCAGCACCAGGGCAGACACACAGTCCTTGGAGACCCTCTCGGTTGTGTTTGCTGTGGAACACAGTTCACAGAGATGCTTACCAGGGCTTTTAAATCCTGGTTTGGAGCCTATGCAGTTAGCCCTGCTTATACACATCCTTGTTCCCCTTCTTTTGTTATTTCAAGAAAGCCCTTTCCCTCCTTAAGGGAAAGACTTAAGGCCTCTTGTCTTTTTTAAGATTACTCCCTCTTTTCACTTGGACATAAGTTTCCTTTCTTTATACTTCTCTATATTCACTCACTGTGCTCCCTTCTGGTTACTCCCATTTTCAGACAAAGATCAAAAATTCTGCTTGCTGCATTTCTATGTTCCATAACCTCATTAAACTTGCTGAATGCGGTGTTTACAATCATACCATGGAGTTTCCCTTCAGCAGTTCTCATCCTGTTCTCCCATGCAATCCATCTGTTTCAGGAAATGTGGTTGGCAACGCCTTCTAATGAACGTTTTTCTAAGCCAAGGCTAAAAGCTAGTACTTCATGTTCATACTCATCTAATCTGTAAACCACTTTCTATAACATCAGCCAGACAGCTGATCATAATTCCTCATCTAATTACCCTTTCTCATTATCTATGTCATCTCCATGTCTACTGTCAGCTTTTTTTCAGGTGCTCTAAGAGGTGCCTGTCCTTGCTTTCCCGCTCTTTTTCCTACACATCTTACCTTTGGCCATTTATCACCTATAAAAACATTTTCATATGATTCATAGGGTCGTCTCTCCAATTTACATGTTTGACCTAGATTTTAACTTGCCTTTATCACATCTCCTCACAGATACCTAACAATTGCTTCAAGTTCAAAACAGAACTTTATTTTTATCTATTGCCCTTCAGCTTCCAGAGCTTCCTTTTTTGACCTTCCATAAATTTATCATCTTGAACTCCAGGCAAAACTTCCAGATTTTTTCTGTGTAACATTTCTAAGATCTAGCACTTCATTCAGAGAACTTAAATTCTCACCTGACACATCATCACACCATTTATACAAGTAACATTTTCTTCTACCTTGGCTGATTTTCTTTACTCACAGCTTTTTAGATCGCTGCTGCAAACGGAATTGTGTGAAATTGTTGTTTGACTATTTCAGCCATTTTTTTACATCTTCCTTCTCTGTCCCCTCAGACAGACCTATGTCTTTCTATGTCTTATGAACAGAAATATCAGTTTCCCACCTTCACACAGCCATTGCTTACTTCTAACATGTTCAGATATATTCTTTTTTTGCTTCTCTTTCATGCTGCCCTTACATTTGCTCAGATCTGTAGATTTATATTGGCTATTAGGAAGAAATTCTTTCCTGTGAGGATGGTAAGACCCTGGCCCAGGTTACCCAGAGAAGCTCCAGATGCCCCATCCCTGGAGGGGTTCAAGATGAGGCTGGATGGGCCTTTGGTCTGGTGGGAGGTGTACCTGCCCATGGAAGGGGGCTGGAACTAGATGATCTTTAGGGTCCCTTCCAACTCTAACCATTCTACAATTCTATGATTTTCCCCCTCCTCAATCTCTCCTTGCTTCACTTTGCTGTGGTGGCTACCAAAACTTGACAAACTGGTCCCCTGAACTGGTGTCAGGCAGTACGATGCTTTACTATTTCCTTCTATTCCCTTCTTCCCAGTGTCTTCAGAATGAAATTCTTTGGACAAACTTAATGTTTTAATTTTGGACTTTCCAGCATGTATTACAAGGGGGCTTTAACACATGGCTGGATATCCCTGGCTTTACAGCCATATGAATATGCAAAGAGCAATAAGAATAAACTACCAAAGAATATAAGAACAAGCATTCAAGAGTTAAGCAAGTAAATTTAGCATAATGAATATTCATTAAGGTACTTTTCAGTGTTTGTAGGTTGTAAACTAAAGCACTCTTTATTTCTTGAAAAAGTCTTAATATGTATCACTGAAGTCACGATGAAAGATTATAAAGCAAAAGAGATGCCTAGTAAAACCTTTCTACATATAGAAAAATGCATTAATCAGCACTTTATCATGTATTTGTCTCAACTCTCCCCTTTCCTGACACTTGCATCTTTTCTCTTTTCCCTTTTTATTTCCTGTTCTTAAACTCCTGAAATGATCTGTGCTCTCCTCCCCATAGCTGAAAACCTGATACAGATTACTTTGCTTGCAACGCTGAGATTTTTGGGAAGATGGTGAAAAAGTGAAAGACATTAGACTTTCAAATGTTTAAATGTTATAGTCAGGATCATTTATATAGTTTTGTTGTCTTGCTGACGCTTACCCTTTCTGTGACGTATTTTTTGTTTATTTTAATCAGTCACACCACAACCAAATGTTAGTACAATAGGAAACAAAAATGTAACTCTTAACCGTTATTAGTTCTTTTTTTCAAAAGAAGTGTGGTTTAACTTTTGGTTTATATACTTCAAACAACTTAAAATCTCTTTGTTTAAGCCTAATCAGTGCTTTGTCTGGTAATCAGGGAAGCAGGATGACAGGATTACCAGATAAGTTATAATGTTTCCCACAAAACAGATTAAAATCACCTCATTTGGGACAATGGAATGGAGAGAGATCAGTAGCACCCAAATTATACTTGAAGAGAGACCTCAGTGTACCTAATGTGTCTGAGCCCAGCTGCTGGATGGACCCACTTTGTACACACACCCCCACACCCACCCACCTCTCACTAGTGAAATTCTACTGTCCATTCAGACTGGGGAGCAGGATGAGCCCATTGGTGCTGCCGATATTCATTTGGGCACTCTGAGAATCTGTCTGTGATCACTGTGGCTAACTACAGTGGATGTGTCTATACATACACATCCATATGCAGGTAGTGTGTGCCTGTACCTCTTGGACTAAATCTTCAGCCTCACTACTGGTTGGACCTGGGGATATGGTGCAGCAACAGCCCCACTTCTTGGTGTATTGATGTATTTTCCTTTAACAGTTTCTATCAAGCTGCATTTTAAAACGTAATCCAACACATTTGTATGTGCAAAACATACGTATAATACATAATACAACCCATGTTTACTTACTTAAGTATCTTTACTTGACTAAAAAAAACCCCAAAAATCTCTTTTATTGCCGCTATGTCTCCTACCTGAGCTGCTAAGTAACTTCTAATTTGCTGACCTAACAGTACATCAACAAACTCATCTCTTTCTGTACAAACATTACCTAGTACCCTTGCTGAAGAGAAGTGAAACTATGGAATTACATGAGCACACGCAGCGCACGCCCAATTTATTAATGAAGGAAAGGGTTCTCCAACCAAATGGAGCAGTGACCCAGCTACAGAGAAAGTCCGGTACATTGTGCTGCTGTGATTCTTCTCAGTTGACATGCCTATTCCAATAGTCAGACACAAAAAGCCATTTAACCCTGATCTATGGAAAGAGCCTGTCAGCCAGGGCCTGATTCACCTGAAAGACACCAGAATCACAAGGGGAAAAAAAAAAAAAAAAAAAAAAGCCTGTTTGGGCAGTATTGTAATTGCAATCCTGTTAAAAAAAATAATAATGAAGGAGTTTGATTGTGACTTGCACATTAATGCTAAACATATAACTTCCTCGTAAAAGCAAGATCAGTGGCTTTCCTTGGCCTAGGTGTTTTGTCAGTCCTATTCAGGCTAGGACAGAAAGATTACACAGTTTATATCTAAATCCACCAATTCCCAGTAAAATTTCTCTTCATTGCTTTTGAAAATTAACAACAGCACAGGGAGTCTCGCTGGAGCTGACATTAGGGTTATGATGAAGGTTGGTTTCTCTGAGCTCTTTCAGAACAACAAAACTTTGTTAAGAAAGCTTAAACTTTGGGGGCAAACTGGAACCCTAACAAGTTTCTGGTACTTTCTGTTATTAACTGCAGCATATTGACAGCATTATGTCCTAGGACTATGTGATTACAAGAGGCACTGTCAGCTGCCTCCTGCTGCGCACTTAGATTTTAACGACAGCTCTTTCCTACAATGTCTTTGGGAACATAAACTCATTTTATGACTAACAATAGCAGGATTTTCTAAAACATGACTGTATTATTGTGAAATTGTTCAAGTATCAGATAGTCATGAAAATGCAATTTTAAAGGCATACTACCACTTTAAATTTTTTTCTGCCAGTGTACTAGTCACTTATGTTTCATATCTTAACGTATCACAACAATAAATGCTTGAAAACAGGGTTAAATACCTGCAGGATATGACTTTATAGCATTAGCTCTGATTATAAACATAAAGGTAGCTGATGCATTGTAATAGAATTTTCCTATGACCCAGGCTAAGACTGTAAAATGTAAAGCTTCATACTGTGCTCACCGTGTTCACTTAAAAGCAGAAAAAATAGTGTTGCATTTTCACCATCATCAGCAGAACTGCCATCCTTCCTCACAGGGTTTTTGTAATCCGTTCTGGCACCTGAGGCATCTGAACAGTTGGTGGGAAGAACTGAAACTGTGACGAAGGGAGTCTCATTTCAGATTTGCAGTCCAATCACTCACAAAATCTGCCAATTCATTTTATGGCATGTACTGTGAAAATTCATTATTTAATATGAGCCTAAAAACGTATTGGTCCAGTACAGTAGCTTGACTTTGAATTAGAAAAGAAGGAGTACCACAGTATGTGGCGTCTTCAGGCTTGTAGGGAAGTAGCCCAGCATATACTTAAAATGTCCTTTCTATGTTTCAATCAAGCATAACATTTGTTCAGCCAACAAGCTGTTCTATTTCAATATTTTTTCTATGTATATTTTATGTGACTATAAACGTATAGATCTATACACACACACGTATGTCAGCTGCTAGAAGAGTACAGCAATAAATGACTAGCCTTAGGTTAGAAATGGTTTCTATTTCAAATATTTTCAGCTCAGACTGTTAGTTATGTCAAAACTTTTCAGGTATTAGTTCTTAAAGTTTGAAAGTAAAAGATAGAAATTAATTTAAAAATTTTAAATGCATTTTAACCCATCAGTTCCCAGCTAATGGAAATCATAACCACTCAAAACACGTTAACTCCCCAATCACCTTTTTTACTTTATAGCTAGATGGCTTTGGGGAAAAAAATACACCTCAGGAACTGTGGACCCCATATTCATGACTGTGTCGTGATACTGATGCTATCTTAGAGCTACTCACTCTTCACTCTCCTCCCCAGCATGGCTTGGTTAGTTTGGGTCCTAAAAAAGGCAATTTCTCTATCTTATAGACCTGTCACAAGCCAAGACAAAAACTGAGAAAAAATTAACTTACACTAAAAGAAAATATCGGGATGTCTTAAGGTATGTTTGCTACTTGTGTCCAGCCCTGTTGCCTCACGCTACAGAATCAAAACTGCAAGATGTCTGCACCTCTGAAAAACACAAATACAGTGAGAAGGAGCCGGGCCCTTCATCTCAGCCACGTGTAACGGCAGCAGCAGCGGTTCTGGACCATCCTCAAATCCACACCTGGATTTGCTGCGGATCCCCACCTGGGCTGGCTTCCCTCCTACCCCATTTCTGCTACAGAGAACAGCCAAGCTGCAGTATAATTTTGCAGTTTGCAAAATGTCAAATAGCATCAGTTATGTAGTGAGATGAGTTGATTAATGACTCCATTTACAGCTGACGACTATGTTTTAAAGTTGCACTCCAATTTTTTTTATTATATTTTTATGTTAAAAACTTATATACAATTTAGAAT
Organism: Calidris pugnax; assembly: GCF_001431845.1. Lineage (NCBI taxonomy): Eukaryota > Metazoa > Chordata > Aves > Charadriiformes > Scolopacidae > Calidris > Calidris pugnax. Next base: position 10,877,833 of record NW_015090794.1, read on the forward strand.
TTTGCAATTATTTATCCCACTAACAAAATTAAAACACGCAAAATAAACCTCAGACAGGCTCGTAAGTTTCTTAAGTTTTTCTTTTCTTCCCTGTTATATCTCATGCATTCTCTTTAATTCCTTACTTTTTATAGCAGCAGTTTGATATAATAAACCAGAGTTTGTAAAAGCCATTAAGAGTAAGCTCGTTAGTAGCAATCCTATTAAGTTACCTCACAACTGATTTGCTGCAATGTTTTCACATCAACTTTCTTTAGCTTTTACATTGTAGCATTCCTAAATGTCTCAGCTTCCAAAATTTTAGAAGTCCTGGTGGACAATAGGATGCCCATGAGCCAGCAATGTGCCCTTGTGGCCAAGAAGGTGCACCTTCTTGATGCGTCCTGGGGTGCATCAAGAAGAGTGTGACCGGCAGGTTGAGGGAGGTCATCCTCCCCCTCTGCTCTGCCCTGGTGAGGCCCCATCTGAAGTACTGTGTCCAGTTCTGGGCTCCCCAGTTCAAGAAGAACAGGGAACTGCTGGAGAGGGTACAGCAAAGGACTACAAAGATGATGAGGGGCCAAGAACATCTCTCTGCTGAGGAAAGGCTGAGGGACTTGGGTCTTTGTAGTCTGGAGAAGACCGAAGGGGGATCTGATCAATGCATCTAAATATCTAAAGGGTGGGTGTCAAGAGGATGGGGCCAGTCTTTTTTCAGTGGTGCCCAGGGACAGGACAAGAGGAAATGGGCACAAACTTGGACATAGGAAGTTCCATCTAAACATGAGGAGGAACTTCATCCCTGCAAGGGTGGCAAAACCCTGGAAGAGGCTGCCCAGAGAAGTGGTGGAGTCTCCTTCTCTGGAGACATTCAAACCCCACTGGACAGGTTCCTGCGCAACCTGCTTTGGGTGGACCTGCTCTGGCAGGGGGTTGGACTAGATGATCTCCAGAGGTCCAATCCAAACCTGTATCATTCTGTGATTTCATTAAAACTATGAGCAACAATTTCTTAATGAAGAATGCAAAAGGCAGAAGAAATGTAAAAAATCAAATTCAATTACAAAAGTATCTTGGAAAAAAAATCAGTTAATGCTAGCAATATTGTAACAACATTGATTAAAAGAAGGGTTGGGGCTCCTAATGGGGGGCAGAGGAATAAGTTTACAGTCTAGTGTGAGATTTTCCACACAGCTGAGAGTGAGAATCCCGACTCTCAATCCTGTTAATTCAGTTCTGTTAATGTGAATTAACATTCCTTCATTTGCCTGAGAGTCCGGGATCCACTCTGGGACAGCCTCCTCCAGGGCCCTCTGTGCAGAGAGGGGCTACTGCAATGCTTCTCTCTGGCAAGCCCAAACTCAACATACTTCATTATGTTCACAATTACTACATGCTTCAAGGTTTCAAATAACCATAAATCTAAAAAGCTGTGAAGAAATATTTATCTAAAAGTGGAATGCAGGACAAAACGGTATTTGTGAGACGTATCAGGCAACATCTTATTTTGTCACAGCTCAAGTGGTTAATAATCATACAGCTCCTGTACTTCTTACAGGACACTAAGTCAGGATCACCAATGCTTAATGAAATATATTTGGCTTATTAAATTATGACATTGCTAATTACAGTGAGTGTCAAATGATTAATAAAAATTGAATGGGAAATTTATCTTTTCTAAATCATCATCTTAAAAATCAAGATGCAATATCCTTTGCCAAACATTTCAAGCATTTTATAATTTTCAATCATATCACACACTACCTTTCAATCTATTAATATTTCTCTTTCAATATGTTTCAAGATATATATTCTTTCATTTTGTTCCTGCATGGCAAGTGTCCAGTTCTTCTGATTCTTATTAAATGAAGCCACAGCATGATCCTTTAGTACTTGTTAACTTTTCCACAAAGCGCCATACCTCCTTTTACTTCAATACCAAATTGGAAATATTTTGATCCTTGCTGGTTTATCTTTCTCTTTTCTTCATAATAAGGGCTTTTATAATGGAGTAATTGGATTGCCAGAATTCCCAGCGAGGTAAAGGTAAGGTGTCTGCAAAGCTACAAAGTGCAAGACAATTATCCCAGTAGTTTGCCTGTTCCTGTAACCAAATACAAGTTTTACACTTGAAGAACGGAAGAACTGGACACTATTAAGGCCCCATTAGACTTCCCAAGAAGGGGAGGTGCAGGGCAGGCCTCCTGCAAATGACAGTCACAATCCTGAAAACTACAGCTCACTTGTAATGCAAAACCAACGAAGGTAGAGATAAAATGCCTTTACTGCACAGTGCCTCAGTCCGTACCACCTTTTACAGCCTGGAAACATGATTACCTACAGACAAGTGGGTATCTTTTCCTGTACCCTGCAAACAGCTTGAAAATCTTAGACTAATTTGTTGGTTTCAATTCCCTTTCCTGAGGTAATACCTCATGGCTGTATCCGTGTGACTGCTCAGAGAGGACCCTGCGAATCAAAACTAGCAAAAGAAGGAAAAAGGAGGTTGCAAGAGAATTCATGTTATGTTCCTTTTCCCATTTACAATTATATCAGTTTAAAAATTCTACTGGCCATCCTCCCCAGAATGAAAAACTGACATTTGCTTGGAGTGAGGCAACTTCCTTTTTTTCCTTCATTCTCCCTTCATTTTAATCTAGTTATGGTTTATGCTTTCTATTACATTCTTGTAAAAGAGGAATGGTTTATTGACAACTCCACTAGCCAAACTCTGGAGACTCGAGTTCCCTTTGCAACCTTCAAGTCACTCATTTGCTGTACCTCATTTAATGAAAATGCAAATCAGATGCAGTATAAGGGTAACCAAAGGTACGGAACAGCTCTTATAAAAAGGAATACTGAACAAGATATAATCACTCTGCCTGAAAGAGAGAGGAGAGAAAGGAGGTATGACAGAACTAGCAAGTGGCATGGAAAAAGGAAGATGACAATGACTGGTTCACTTTTTTTCTCCCCATCGCATTTTGGAGGATTTGCTCTGCTCCCCCTCACTGCGCTTCTCTGAATGAATTCTCTCCAGTGGGCCCACGGATTTCTCGAGCACGGCACCCAAGCCTGGATACTAATCTATACGATTGCCTCAAGGCATCTCGACAAAGGTTGACTGCTTTTTTGCACAGTGAAAAAAAAACAATTTAGAGAGTTGTACAAACCTGCTGTGTTTTGTTTTTTTTTTTTAATAAAATTCACACTTGCCAGTTTTAATTCAGGCTTCACTAAACCAGGCTACACCACAGCATTTTCTAATTGTGAATTTCTCTAATTTTTCTTCCCCCCATAACAGTTTGAACTGATGGCATACCGTAAGGAGCATGTCTGTCCTGTTCCTTCAGCTCATAGTGCAGTGAGGACCTCTCATGCGAACGCCCTTTATGAATACAGGGGGTTTTTTTGTAAGAAAATGATACCATAGCTTGAATGACCAAAAAAGGAGGAAACTCCCTCCACAGGCAGGATCTACACAACATGTTGTGGGACCCACCCGGGGTCCACCCAACACTACACAAATGCGGGGTTCTTGCTGAATGAAGGGATATAAGATTTACTCACTATCTCTATTTCTCTTTTATTTTATCTTACTAAAACAGACATTTTATTAAGCCATGTGTTGTCGGGCCTCTCATAGTGAGACCCAGAGAGAACCCTGCATCGTCTCCCCTTCACCCCCCCTTGCACAACAGCCCCCAACCAGACTGTAGATTAACATGTACCTCAAGCCCTTGGGGGATTTTATACACACAGCAATGCACCGCTCTGCAGAACTGACACAAGTGTTTCTACTTCAATACCTTCTCATTGTGTTTATATTTAATTGACCAGTGAAGTAATTACTTCCTCCAGAAAGAAATCAATTTAGTTTCCTATATTTTCCTTACTTTCTTTTATTGCGGCCAGTGCAATACAGATGGCCAATGTTGTCTCTAATTCTTCCTATTCAGTTCCTCAGTTCTACAGAAAAGATATTTCTCCATCCAAATTGCAGTTCCTGTTTCCCTCTGTTACATGCCCCTTCAGTTATTTGTGTTGTTCAGTTATTTGTGTATTTGTGCTGTCTACTTTTTCTTGTTACTGGAATAAGGAAACAATATTTTTTCCCCTTATTGGTTTCTGTACAGTATTAACAGCCTACTTCAAAAGGAAACATTTATAAAGTTATAGAGCAGCAATCCACGCAAGCTTATCTTCTCACAAATATCACATAATTATTAACAACGTATGGTATTGCTTTTCATAAGTACACTCCTTTGTTTGTCCATCTCTAGCAAGCCTGGAGATGGTTTTAGTGTCCCTATGCCAAGTAATCCACAACAAGAAAATGCTGTCAAACTCTTTTTTAACTCTAATGTTTTCACAAGGGCATACCTTACTATGTTTTATAAACCTACTTTATTTTATTACATGCATTTCATATAAAACCTATAAACCGGGTTTTACATCACTTTCAGCTTTTGACCATTCATCAGTTTTCCATGATAAAGCCACAGGGAAATCAATATCCTTGTAAAGCCAAGCTGTCAAAAGTTACTAGACTATTTCCAAAGGCAATTCCAACGAGACAGACTACCAGATGTTTTCAATATATTTTATACAAGATTGCATGATAATTTTAGTGGGACCGAAGAAAACAATACCACAGGTAGTGTTCTGGGGTTTGACATTTTAAATAGCAAGCCCAATTGATTTTTATAAGATACCAGAGACAAAAATGCCAGTTCTGGAAAATTTACACCCAAACATTCATCCACAGAACTTAAGAGCAATTGTGTTGTCAAACAGCAAGAGGAGATAGCCTTCAGCAACAAAGTCACTATAAAAACCTTCACTATACCTGTATGTGTGTATGACTGTGGCTGTATTCATATCCAAAACTGTGTATTATCTATACACACATACAGGTGTATAGAAACATATATACTTCACTATATTAATTTCACACTTCTGCTGATTTACAGGTTTTATTCTTATAGAAGACTGCCAATTATGATTAAAATTCCCCTTATAATTAATTCAAAATTTTATTAAATCCAGTTTTTATAACTTTAAATATAATAACACCAGCCAAGCCAGGGCAAAGAATATGTCTAGTCATTAATTTTACTTGTATCATTTCTCATCCCTCAAAAAAATGGCAATAAAAGGATCCCTCCTTAGAAATCAGACCAGCCATGGCCATACTCATCTCCATAATAGCACAATTTCCAATTCACGCTTCATTTTCATTAATGTTTCTAGCCATAAATTTTTAAGCATATGATAAAAAATTTCTGAAGCGGCATAAAACTAACATGAAGAGAGAGTTCATTAGCATGTGACCCTAATTAGAAATTCCATATTAACTTCCCATTTCTACTTGTGCATATCCAATAGCAGCAGGCCTAATATGCTATGTATCAGTCCTACATTGGTTTTAAGAGCTCCTTCCCCCTGCCTTACTAATTTTTTTTTTTTTTTTGCAGTTTCTATGTTTCCCCTGCTATTGAATAAGTCAACAGACAACTGTATCACAGCAGCACCTTTTGTGTCACAAATTATCCTGGAGAATTGTAAGAAGCTACCAGCCCAATGCTTTATTAATGATACCAGATCATAAAAAGAAAGGGGAAATTGCTGACTCCAACTCTTTTCTAATGTTGGGTGATAAAAACGCTACTTCAGGATTCAGAAGGTTAAGTTCTAATGTGTATTTTGAATAGAGTGTGCTGAAATAATTGCCTCATAAAGCAATGCATTGACCAGCCTGCTAATGGCTGCATAGTGCAAAACTCAGCAAAGAGCGCCAAGCTTACTGGAAAAAATGCTGTGGTACTACTTTTGTAGCTTTCCATATTAAGTTAACTTTCCCTTTTTTCACTTTTTTTTTTTTTAATCATGCCAAAAGAATATCCCCCTACCTAAACTATTACAGACTCTGTTTGACTATGTTAAGGCCGAATTATTAAAAAACAAAACCAAAAGGCAAATGCCCAAGGAAATCTGAACGCAGCAGTAAGAAATCACAATCACATTCCACTTGTATGAACCCAATTACTTATTTCTTCCTTTTCATTTTTCTGCTAGTTTCAGTTTAATGTCAAGCCGTAGCCACACTGAAACCAAAGCAATAATTACATTTTAGAATACGAGCAGATTTCTAGCTTATAAACTTTTCATTAACAAGAATCTGTTCGATAGAGGAAAGTCTCCTTTCTACCAGCGCCCACCCTGGGCCTCACACCAGCACAGGATTCCAGCTTTGGTTTAAATCTGTCCCTATTTATTAAAGTAGCCAAGAACAATCAAATAATCAAAAAGATGTCAATATACACATAAAGTTACATGAAAAAAAAATATATAAACCACCCCTGAAGGTACAGCTAGAGCACCAGTACTAGGTTTAAAGCAGGCCAAGAAGGCTCCATGTCCCCTGGCCCAGGCAGGATGGCACACACCAGCTACCCATCCCTCCCCAAACACTTGGTGCTGCTTCCAAACCTGGCTCTAGCTCTGTCCCCCCTGCCCTCCCTAACAACAGGGCTTGGGGAAGGAAGAGAGAGACAATGCAGATTCACAGCGCAAGTCTGCAACAATACCAGAGGCTATTTGACAGCTACCAGACTTCTTCTAACTGGGTTTGTCCACCCAGGTGTATGGACAGAAGCAAGAGGTGGTGGCAAAAGCATATCACAGTGCAGGAGAAAATAAAAGGAGGGAGACAAGTTGTAATTGACATAATTTCACAGATCCAAGTTGTCTTTATCCCTGGGTTTTGAATTCATACCAAAAAATCACACATCTGTTTGCACATACACACCTAGAACAATGTCTTTATCCAGTGCCGGCTGTATCCTCAGTGAAGCTTCAAGCACATAACTCCCATGTTCCCAGCTCCAAACAACCCTGCTATGGCTTGAGGGGTTCAGCCACGGACAGCGAGCACCGTGTGTAATTCATGACACGCAGGCGGTGCTCAATGCACACCCCAACTTCACTAACACCCCGCTCCCTTCCTGGGGCCGGGGAGAGCACCCACTGCTCCCCAGCTGTGCTCTGGGAGAGGCCCCGGCTGCCCCCCCAGGGGAAAGCACTGCTAATATCACACCGGATACCCAGGCTCCCAGACCTTCCATTTTAATGCCAAGAAACTAGGCAACCTCAGGAGAAGCTCTCACTGCTACTATTTACTACCTCTCAAGTGGCTAATAAAACCAGAATGATAAATTTTATATCGATTAAAAAAACAAAAACAAAACAAAAAAGAGCTCTAATCCCAGACATTTTTATTCTTTTTCCCTGACCTGTGAAAGTAGAGTCTAAAAGTACACACAAATATTTTAGTTTGGACTTTATGTTTAATATTTATGTACCTGGATTCAGTGATTCAGCAATAATCTTAATTTGAGAAATGACAGACGAAAACAAAGTATTACCAAGTTCAAAGATAAAACTTCTTTTGGCTTCAAAGTTACTTGTATTAATACTGTAATGCAATCTTTTATGCTGATAACTACTGTAAATATCTAAGAAATTACACTTCATACAAAATATATTGTGCCTCAGTGCTGGGATGAGCTTGAGGTGGTGTTTATCTGACTCACATTCTGTTGAAATACTAACATAGAGAATAGTGAAACGATTATCATAGCTACGTAATAACTTGTTTAGGCTACAAATTGGGCAAAAAAAATCCAAACCAAGAAAATGTAATGAAGAATTTCAATGAATAATAACATCTGCCACCACCAGTGCACAGGGATAAACCTGCAGTCAAGGTATTATTTTTTTAAAAACCCTTGGCTTTGTCCTGATTGACAGATGTGCAATTTCAAAACACAAATCATTCATGAAAAAAAAAAAAACAGTGACATCTCTCTACATTATAAAAACTAATGGATCAGAACACTGATTACTGGAAGAATAAATCAGCTTTGGAGATCTTAAGATGTCATAAACTGAGCATCACACACAGTGGATATGAGACATATTACCAGAACCATTTGATTGATTTATTGTTAGTTTTGCAATCAGGCTTTTCAACCCTTTTTTTTTAAACCCATTATCACTTGTGCGCAAAAGTATTAAAAGCCCTTTGAGTGCAATGTATATCAATAATTTCATCTATTCTGAAAAGATTTATTACCAGTAGCAATTAAAGATTCAGCTTTATTTTTAGAAGTGCCCCTATGCTGGCTTTTAACTAAACACAAACAGGATAAAGGCAAACCAGAACGGCCTTCCCAGAGCGCTGCCTTATATGAAAATTAACAGAGAGAGATGAAATTCCTGAGTCATTTTAAGGGTAAAAATGGAAACTACTTTCAGTATTTCTATCCTTCTCCCCCTCTGCACACATACATACTTTTTTACCCCCTGGGAAATAGTAAAAAAGAGCTATTCGTTATTACTATAAGAAGTCGTCAAAATCCTGTCAAAAGACAATTTTGATAGATTGCAATTTGAATAAAAATGAGACAGGCATTGTATTTATATGACAAGTATAGATGTGATATTAAATGATATAAGGGAACTTCAGAATGCTTTTTTAATTACCTCTGTTTGGATCAAGCATATTAAAATGAGACAAGCCCAAGTTAGCTCAGATTCCTATAACCTAGCAACAACGTGACCCACTTGAAATTTCTTTTATAAGACTTGGCTGACTTAGGCAAAGCTAAGGCACACAGCCTAATATAATGGGCCAGAACATAAACCAAGATTTATTTTTAATCCTCTACAGCTATTCTTAGTACTTTTAGAAACTTACTTAGATTTAGTTATTCAAATCCACGTTTTCATTGAATTCTGCTGCTTTCACCAATTTCTACAAAACAATGGGAAAAGGATAAGCATGGGAAACTACGGAATTTTAAAAAGACCTATTATCTGGAAAAAATATTTGCCTTTATTATATTTATAGTGCATGCCATCTGCATTCCAACCTTACACTCTTTTTTATGTGTATATGTTTGAATATTCAATTACAAACAAACAAAATAGCAAGTAAAATAACAATCAAACAGAAGGTGGATCTGAATGTGAACCTGCCACCTCTAGCTGAGCCCCCATCAACTCAGCTGCTCCGAGTATTCATGTCTGAATCCTTCAGCTTTCTATTAAAAAATTTAACAGTCTTCGAGGCAGAAAGCATTCAAGCCACATGTAAATTGGTAAGAAACTCATCTGAGATATTAAAGTGAAAGTTGAGTTGAATTAGAGTGAAACTCCAGTGAATACTTCACTACCTTTATTAAGTCCAATCGTGTCCCAAAAAGGATTTAAAGAATTTCAGTTTACCTTGTACAAGTAGAAATTCTCAGCTGTTGCTTGCATTTCAATTTGGAAAATTGTATCATCACACAATAACTCAGATTGGAAGGAACCTCAAGAGGTTTCAAGTCCAAACTCCTGATTAAAGCACAGTCAAACCTATGAGGTCACACCATGGCTGCTCAGAGTTTGATCTAGATGCTCTTTACAAACCTCTAAGAGAGGAGACCACACAACTGCCTCTCTGAGCAGCCTGTTCTAAAGCTTAACTACTCACACTGACAAAGGTTTCCCTACATCCAGTGTGAACCTACCTCGTTTTAACTTGGGTGTCTTGTCCTCTTGCTCTGCACCTCTGTGGGCAGCCGTGCTCCATCTTGATCTCCTCATAGGTACTCAGGAGCTGCTCCAAGGTTCCCCCAAATGCTGCTGCTCTCTAAGTTGAAGTCCTGGTCCCTTAGTGTCTCCTCACAGGGTATGTGCTGCAGTCCCAACCATCTTGAGGGGCCCTTAGCACCAGCTCTTACCTTCATGATAGTTTTGAGGGGCTCAAAACTTGAGGCAGTATTCTAGGTAAGGCACAATGAGTGTGAGCAGAAGGAAACAATCACTTCCCTAATCAATGTTAAAGCAAAGCACCTGGGCTGTCAGGTGCCAAAGCCTGTCCCACTCTTTATTACCTCCACCTGTTCTTCTATTTGGTCACCAACGATATTACCGGGGCAATTTGGAGGCTCTGGTCAGGGGTTTGGGGGCCCAGGTAGCATTCTCCTCAATCCTGCTAGTGAGGGGAAGGAGTGTAAGGAAGAGAGCACTGACACTGCACGTTACCAATTGTTTGCAGAGCTGGTGTTGGCAACACCTACAGCGCTTGTGTATCTATGATTTTCAGACCTACTCTGAGGATCAACATCTGCTTGGGAGAGTTGGAATCTACCTCACTAAGCCAGGCCAAGGTATCTTTACCAGTAGAATGGCTCACCTGGTAAGAAAGACTTTAAACTAGGAAGAGGGGAGGAAGAGAGTTACCAGCAGCCCTGTAAAGGAGTTATGGACAGGGATGATGAGAAAAAGGCCTGAGGTGATGTGAACAAAAGGGAACCCAGAATCAATAGAAGAGGGCTTAAATCGTCTCCTAAAGCATGCCCATGTAAAAGCAGGGCAATGCCTACAAAATTATGGGCAACAGAGTAGGGCATAAGCAATCCAGGAGGTTCCCGGAGTGCACTGATGACAAATTCCTGTTGATGCACCCTGGATGAGGGAGAGACTGTGGCCTCAGCAAGTCTGGTGATGACACAAAACTGGGAAGTGTGGCTGATATGCCAGAGGGTCATGCTGCCATCCACAGGGACCTCAATTTTTTTACTATGAGGGTGACTGAACACTGGAACAGATTTCCCAGACAGGTTGTAAAATCTCCATCCTTGGAGATATTCAAAAGCTGCCTGGAAATAGTCATAAGCAGCCTACTCTAGGATACCCCTGCTTGAGCAGGGGAGCTGGAGTAGGTGACCTCCAGAGGTCCCTTTCAACCTCAACCATCCCATGACACTGGCCATGCTCCTGAAGATACTGCCCAGGATACTGCAGCCCCCCTTTGTTGCCAGAGGACACTGCTGGCTCACGGGTAGCTTGCCATCTACCAAGACCTCTAGGTCCTTTTCTTGCAGATCTACTCCCCAGCCAGTCAGTCTCTGGTATCTGACCAGTCTTTGTATAAAAACAGAGATTTACGAGCTGGTTAGTACCCACACGTTGACTTATCTCACAGAAGTTGCATTCAATGCCGAGTCTAAACTTTAGGCCAGAAATACCAAGTTTCTTTCTAATTTTCCATAATAATGCCACTTATAAAATGCAGCCATGCAGTTGCTTTATAGACATAGTGTGCTCTAACCTACATGTTTCTGAGTTATTTCTCTTGTATGCAACACTTAAAACAGAGCAATGCAGATAAGATAGCTTGGAATGTCTATATTATTAGGGTTTGCTTTTTTTTTTTTTTTTTGCTGTAATTATTTGTCAGTCTTTCTTGCATAACCTAACATATAGTGAGATTAACAAACCATGGTAGTTTACAGTTGGTCCCCACAGTATTATGCATTATATTCCTGCTACCTCCTGATTGTGTTAAGTCTTGACTTCATCTCACCAGTGTGTAGTTCATTGACTTGGGTTCTGTAAATCTAAAACCACTGCAATCATATAACTGTTTTGCTTTCAAGAGGAACAGTCTCAAATATCATGATAGTGACACATGTACAGAGGCCTAAAAAAAAATGATGTTTTTGTTACTGGTTCGCAATTAATAAGGAACCTCATTTGCAATCCACTTGTAGGTATGGTGTGTAAGTATTGCAGCAGAGTGTGGGGAGACCAGCTGGATCCATACTCATAGGAGGAAAAAGAAGACTCCTTTCAAGCCACTGTAACTTGAGAGAAAAGTTGAGGTCTCTTTGTGTAAAAGAATCTTACTTATTGACTTGACTTCAGCAAAAAACCTGACCTGATAAGAATCTGAACATCCCTAACTCCCAGTCATGCAAACAAATCATGCTTCTAAGCTGACATAAAGCTAAAGTTTTCGTTCTGTGTCAGGTTTTTTTTAGTTATTTATAGTTAAAAGAAACACGCTCAACTGGAGGCTATATTTAGGAAAAGCTGAAAATTTTAAAAATAGGACACAGACATGAATTTGCAGTGCCATTAAGCTGCTGGTTTAAAATGTCTATGTGACATATTGATAACTTTTTTCTGGTTGGCTATTTTTCTTTAGCCTCCCCCCCTTTTTTTTTAACATACATCTTTCTCTATTGCTTCCTCGCTAGCACGGAGAGCTCCAGCTAGTTCATAAATTCCACTGCTGCCTGCTGCCATGGGATGTGGTCATGCAGAAAATATTTCATAGGAGAAAGTGTTAGGTAGCTAGAGGCGGTGTTGTCGATCATTACTTGGAACTGCAGTTACTGGTATGTGACTGTGTATTCATTTCATGCATTATAACACCTAATGTACATGACAAAATGTTGAATAGAAAGTTAATTCACAAACTAGAGTAGCTGGTGTTGCTGAAGCTGTACAGAAAATACATACTATTATTCCTTCTCCTTTTCCAGTGCTTTCTAGCAATTTGAAAATGGTTCAGTTTCAACATTGCTTAATTTCACCATTTATTTTTAGCTTGATTTAGTTCATTAAAGTTTGAAAAATGCTTTAATGTGCTTTGCTGGGAGCTGCCATGGAATTTTACTATTGCCCCTTTATGCTCCATCAGCTGTAGAAATTGTAGAAAATGACGACAAAACCTGCCCTTAACTAAGTTGTGCCTAGAAAAAATTTCAAAATATTAGAAGGCAATTTAATTGACACTATTCAGAGACAAACAGCAAAAATACAAATATTGTCTTTAAACTATTATTAATTTTTAAGCAAGTGTGTATGAAGGTTTGTTCAAAGTATATTTTGATTGCTATGTCTCTGGCCATGACCTAAATCTGCTTCTACTTAGGATGACATCTTTTAGGAGTTCAAAGAAGCAACTGCACATGAGAGAAATATTCAAAAATGATCAACTAGAACTTATGGAAGAGAAACATTTGTCTATTGAAGCAGCGAAAGGCAACTTTTATGCCAAAGGTACCTACTTGCATGTTAATTTGGTCAATATAAATATTGTATGCTAATACACATATTGTATGCACTTCACTGGAAAAAAACCATTCATCTGCTTTTAACTGCACTGTATAAAAATACAGAGTTCACTGGATCATGTGAATAGGAAAGAGGATTAAACAGAATGAAAATGTTAACTACTAAAAGCCAACAGTAAATCAGTGTTGGTGTCAGTCAGCACTTGCCTGTTTTTCACAGGAATTACAGGTATTCACCTAGTTTTATAGCTGACTATAACATTCCTGTTAACAATCAAATCAAGAGTTTCTTTAAATGCAGTAAAGTTTCCTGCTAGCACCACATAAAAATAAGCATTTTCCTAAAACATTTGTTGTTTTATTGGTGCATCATTGTATAATAATATATTTTAAGGAGGCAGCAGATCCTCCATCAAAATAGGACATTAATTTCAAGTGTATGCGACAAAACACAGGTAATTTTGAAAAATGAGAATGAAAAATTTACTTTATCTCTTGACATACATAGTAGTGTTATAAACACCAGGAAACAAATGGATAAAGCTAAGAAGTATGTGAGGCAGATCATGCATTTGCACAGCAAATTCCTATTCTAAGAATTTGAAGATACTCACAAAACCAACCAAGCTAATGACATAGCTGAAAGGGAAAAAGAGGGTGTTGAGTACATTGAAAAGTTATCTACCTCACAAGTATTCTTTTTTCAAATTTCTTCATTCCAAATCAGGAACAAATATGTCAGCTTAGCCTCAGACAACCCTGCAGTAAGACTGAGGAGGAGCAATCTACTACTACAGGAAAAAATGAAATGCTTTTATTCTACCATGGTTGTCACAAGAGCACACACATTTCATGTGAGCAGTGAAGATCTGAAACAAAGACCCTGCACGGGTAGAATCAAGAGGAAAGAGAGAATTACATTAAAGAAACTTACTATTGCTACAAGTAGCCCCCCCAAAAAGCTTAAAATGGGACCTGGGAAAAATAAGATAAACAAGATATTAACAAATGTTAAATACAGTAGGTTCTACCTGCATAATTAAAAAAAATCCCTATCATATAAATCATTTAAGAGATATCCATTATTTGTGTCACACAATAATGAATTAGTAATTAAATCTATTCTAATAGTAACTGCTAAAATCAGAAGACAAGGCAGTTATATGCCTATACATTTATGTCATAAATGCAATTACGTAAACTTTAGTCATGACAAATCTAATTTTTACTGCCTCATTTCAGCAAGACTTTTGATTGAATACTGCATTTATGACGTAGAACTCATTAATAGCCAGTAAATTATTATACATCTTGAAACTTATCTTACAACCTATCTCATCCCATTCCATAAGGATTTTGTTAACTGCTTACATTTTGTATATCATGACTGTTTTTCTACCATTTTTATTTTATTTTAAATAAAGCTTCAGACCAAGAGAGTCTTTACTGCACATAGAAAATACAGGTAGCAATCTGTTCAACCAAATTAGTGAAGAAGAATGACACGTTACTCAATTGTGTGGATTCTCAGTGTATTAACACTATAAAAAATAAGACTGGGTGAAGAGGGGAAGGAGAGAAGAATAACTGCCAAATTTTCTGTGAAAAGTTCATATCGAGATTTTTCAGCTAAATCCAGAGGGATATTTACTACACAAAAGCTTGCAGATATGTAATCAATACGCCAGTACACTGCCTCCTTGTGATAAATTATTAATAGCTGAGGGAGAGATTGTCTTCTTAAATGTAAATGACTTTAATGATAAAAACCTGGTTGAAACATTGATCACCCCATGCTCCGCTTCCAATCTGAGCTACCTGAAAAAACCTAATGTCTCTGTTAGGCTTCCAGGGGAAAGGATATTCTGATGGCTGCAGCGATGTTACCTACATCTATCAGTTGAGTAAAAAAGTACTTTGGGACAAAACAAAGCCCCTTCACAGAGATTACAGATAAAGATAAATGTCTCATTTATTTATATTTGACTAGACTTAAAGAAATCATGTGCGTATACATAACGTTCCCGTCTTGAAGGATTCACCAATTCCTTTACCTGAAAATAAGAAGAGTTCTTAAGAGAGTTCTTAAGAAAAAGAGCTCTCGAGAGCAGAAAACAAATGAGAAGTATCCTCCAATAATGATTAGCAAAGCTCCTTTTCTACAGAAAGTAATACATTCTGAAGAGAGCAGGAAACAGATGAGAAGTATCCTCCAATAATGATTAGCAAAGCTCCTTTTCTACAGAAAGTAATACATATATATATACATGCATACACACAAACTAGTAATGGAGTCTGATTAAAAGTAATACACATATATACATACATACACACAAACTAGTAATGGAGTCTGATTCTCATCTCCTGTGTCCCCTATTCCTGAATTCAGATGCTTTGAGAGCATACGATGCTGGGTTACCCCTGGCCAGCAGCTGACCACCCACCCAGTCGCTCACTCACTCTCCTCAACAAAAAAGAGGAAGAAAATAAGATGCAAAAGCTCATAGTTGAGATAAAATTCAGGGAGATCACTTACCAATTGCAGTCACAGGCCCAACAGACTCGACTTGGGGAAAATAAATTCAGTATACTACCAATTAAAATAGATCTGGATAGTGAAAAACAAACAAAACCAAAATTAACATATATCATCTCCCCTTCCAATTGTGATTTCCTCCCATGAAGGGCCATTTCTAAGCATGAAGAAAGCACCACACTAATTCTTTGTGATCTTGTTTCCTCTTGCTTTTTCAAACTAAAACTCTGTGCCTTGCAACAAGTCAATGTTTTATGCCAATCCTCTTGTCTCAATGCATTATTCAAACTGCTTACAGCAAAGTATATGACACGCTGATATTTAATAAATTATATACTGCCTGCTCACTAACCCCAATAAAATTGCCCTTTTTCACCCGAAAGTTTTTTGTTTCATGTTATGCTTAGGTAAGTAAAAGTGAATGAAGAATTACTTCTGTCAGAAGGTTAAATAAAAATGAAGTACCAGTGGCAGTTGTTATTAACAAATTCAATTATATTCCATTGATTCTCTGAATTTTTGTGAGTTACAACAGCAACTTCACAGTATTATCTAATAGTTATACAGTTCTCTTCTCCCCAGAGGAGACCAATATACTTCAAAAAACTGATATACAAATGACGCATTGTGAAACATTTAATCCATCAGTGAAAGACTCTTCTGAAGGAAATGGGGCAATTTTAACAGCACACAGTATCACTACACATCATCTGAGAAAAGGAAGTGAAGAACATCTTTGAAATGTATCTTTTTGATACAAATCAGACTTCTTACACATGATAAAGGTCAGATTGGTACATCATGGAATATAAAAAGAGCAGGGTTCAGTTGTTCCACTATCATACGACAGTAATAACAAACAGCTAAAGCCTCAATACAAAACAGTATGCAAAGTTTAAAATAAAGATAGCTTGGTCAATTTTATACCCCTGAAAATATGGCTGTGTAACACAAACACTCCTTTTAAGGATTACAGTTGTGAGAACACAGATGGAAGTGGACCTCCACTGCTAACGGAATGGTTTCATTTTAAGAAGGAAACTATGGTATGCTTTTCAGGGTAGGGCTTGATTTTAAAAGTATAGAAAGAAAAATGTTGTAAGAGTGTATATTGTGGTTTACAATTTATGGGATTAGGTAGAAGCTCCCTGCAGAAAAGGGAAGAGCGGTCCTTTCTTTGGGCCTTACCAAGTATGTGTTCAGGAGAGATGATTCCCAAGTCCAGAATGGGTAGCACAAAATGACAGCAGGGAACCAGCCACTCAAACGGAGTTAGAAAAAACACAGTGATGAGCAGGGAGTAGCCAGATGGGTCTCTGTGGAGAAACCAGAACTTCACAGGGGCTATAACTTAGAAAGTCACCAGATGAAACCAAGTCTATAAGCAAGGATCTGCCTCTAAGGACAAAACAGGCAGGGGAAGAGTTGTATATAAACCCCTTTTATTTATTACTTATTTGCTCTGAGTCTTCTGTTCAAAACCTTAAGTATAGAAGTTTTAGTTCTAAAAGAACCTATCATTTAAAACATGTAAAAAGCATTTTAGCTTTCGGTGGAAACTGCTCTATAAGGAGAAGGTCTATTTAAATCCACTTAAAAGATCCAGCTGACTCAGGGTGTCATTATGTAAGTGTACGATCCTGTCACCAACAGCCAAAAAAAAGCAAAATAGAATGGGAAAACCAATGGGGCTGTCATCATTTACTGCAACATTGAGGATATACATGCAGTATCAGAACAGCCTAATTAATTCTCAAGTAAGCAGGACAAATTTCAGTCTGATGTATAGATTGTATCTCCAAACACTAAACATTGTTAAGATTTTGGTGAATGAAGCAAAGTGAGAATCTTACTTTGCTGTTTCCAACAAAACCAAGAAAAACCCCTCTAACAGTTGTCTGCAGGTCAGGATTCTGTTTCAGAAGCTGCAGGACAAACTGCATTTACTGTCTGGAGATTATCCTAACTCTTCTATTTTATTTGTAGATAAAATAAAAAAGGCAAGGATCCCTTTTGGTACAGAAGAGGGAAATTTCCCCCTGCCCCAGGGTAGAAAACATATTGCAAAGGTCTGCTGCTAATGTGTGTAAACCATGTAGAAATGTCATTGAAAAAAGATTGACTCTTAGATTTTTAGTATTGCTACAAGGCTTCAGAAAAAGAAAAAAAAAATTCTTCCAACACAGCAACAATTTTCATTAAAGAGTTAATCTTTCTGACTTCATGCTAGTTTTATATACCAGTCTATTTAAGTCAGGACAGGATTCTTCCAATTTTATATATATATATTTCTTTCTGACAGTTGTCACCACCAAATTAAATGTTTCCTTTCACCATGCACAAGAACTAGGCATTTTGTAGTATGTTACATTTCAGTTAAACGTAAGGCTAACTTTTTCCTTCGGATAAATACCTAGTTCCCTACTAATGTAGGCTGTCTCCTGAGGAAAGTATTTAACCCTGTTGAATCTGTGGAGGGCATTTTGGCTGCACAGACTGGGATACAAGTGTGACCTCAGCAGGTGCTACAGCTCAGCCCGGCTGCACGGCACTTAGGGATGCTCCTGAGTAGCTTCTCAGGCTCCATATTCACATATAATGCAACGGCTGTACCTGTCAGCTACTAAGGTTAAGTCTCAATATAATCATGCCACTACCTCCCTAACAATCTCAGCTCATATTTTGTTCCTGCATTATTCCTTGTGGCCCATTTTACTCTGGAACATACTGCAGCTGGAAGCAGAAAACTATTATAGCCAGAGAAAATCTGTCCTGAGCAGCGAGTTACGTGCCTGGCTTGCTATCTTTAAAAAGTCCCTTAACACTCCTAAATACTTCTCTGAGGGCAAATACTTATTTTTTTCCTGGTTTTAGAAGATGGGGAGAAAAAAGATATTCTTGCTTACTTACAAAATCAGTTTTAAGGCCACAAATGGGAGCTGGAATTCCAATTCACAGATGAATTCTTTTTAAGTTGAACCATGTAGCAGAATTTCTATTCACTGTACTCCCAAACTGCCTTGCAATTTATACTATGACTGGCATGAAGAACACTTGCTATATAAATAACACTTGAAAACTAAAACAAGGTACAGGGTATAAAATTTTAACCATTCAAATAAGTTGAATTCTGTGCTTTATGTGGAACAGTAGTCATTCTGGGACTCAGTGTAGTGTCTCCTACTGAGAAACCCCAGAGCCAGAATGGTATTTTCCAGCATTTTGCAAGCTAGTGGAGCAGGGACTCCCACACCTAACTCTTCTTTAGGGATAAGACTTATTTTTTTCTTCTTAATGGACTGAAAAATATAGAATACAAAATCTGTCTTCAAGAACTTAATTGAAAATATTATTATGTGCATTTGTGAATGTAAACTCTTGGTGCAGAAGTGGCAAGACTTTTCACATGTACACTTGCTCACGTCAAACTGTCGTTCTAAATGGAATAAACAGCTCTGCAAAGTCCCTGAGATCATCAAACACAGACACCCATCCATGGAACCAGCACTCGGGAGAGAAAGACCTTATAGAGTAAACAGCAAACACATTTAGAGTACAGAATTATCTGCTGCAACACAATTCATGTGCATTCAAGCAACAATAAAGGTGAAATAAGAAAGTATTGCCAAGGTAATAAACATTCAGCACATATAATAAACTAATATTAAACAAATAGAGAATTTTTTAAACCAATATATTTGTCCTATATGTATATATATACAGGCATGTAGTAAAATGTAGTAAAGACATATAAAGACATGTAGTAAATTTTTTTAAAAATGTAGGCCAGAACAAGAGCAGCCTTAACTTTCCATATTGGAATTAAACCAGTATGAGTCAATCCTTTGAACAAAATAATATAGCTACAGGAAATCCCCTGAAACAGTAATTTGTAACTATTTTTCTTTGCACTTCATAAATAATGAATAATTAAAAAGAAAAAACAACCCACCAGTATCACATTTTTTCATGCACCAGTTATGCAAGCAGGCTACAAAATCCTCTAAATATGAGAAAAGTTGAAGCGAATAGCACATTGTTTTTAAGGAAGAATGAAATTATTTTGATGCTTTGCAGTCATTTTCCCCTCACAGCTAGATTTTTTAATCTTTGTAAAAAAAGCATGTTTTGCAAGTGAAACAGTTTACAGAACTGTTTAGAATACAAAACCATTATTCTTTTATTTGAACATCATAAAAGTGTTTCTTCTCACAAGTAACCATCTATTTATTTTTTTGTTATAGATTTCTACCCAGAACACTTATTCATAATCCGGCAAGGCAATTTAGTATGCTTCTATAAATAATTATGAGTGACTTAATTTAAAAAAAAAAAAAGACTGCAAAAAAGAAACTGTCTCACCCACACTAGAATCCCAAATGTGAAAAATAATTTGCCTGAAAATCTATACTTTTCTCTTTTATTCATGGAAAATTTTATGTACCCGGGGAAACAAGGTCACTACAAAGTGAATATAAAACTATTAGATATATTTACCTTACACTTCATGTACTTCAAGCAGATAATTTGGATAATCTTTCAATAATTCCAATGCAATGCTACCAAAAGAGTTTCTATTTCTTTCTAATAACTACATCCCATTAGATATTTTAAAGAATATATGATGTTGAGGTATAAAATGTAATAGTACAACAGACCACACAAAAATCACAAAAGGTTACTACAGGAATGCCATTATTCTTGGTGGCACTGGACATGGTGCTGAGCCTCACACCGTCACTTCCTTTCAAAGTTCTATTCATTCTATACCTTTAATTTCCATCTAACTGAAAGTCACGGTCAGACATACCAAATGATACCACCACTGAATGTCATTTGCCGCATCGCTAGAGTTTTCCTTGGACAATTCCTACCAAAATATCTCAGGTTAAATTATAAAATCTGATGAGATCAGTCCACCAATATATGATTGAATAGCTTATATTTAAAAAAGAATTTCGCAGTTTCAGAAAATTGGACCCCAAACCTCTTAACCTTTTTTACAGTACTCTTAAACAACCTACTTTCATTTGCCTTGATTCTCCCACTAATGATATCCATTATAGCTGCAAGCACAGGTTTGTCACCGGACCAAAACCTTACTAGTACCAAAGCAGTACGTTCCACTTCATCCAAAAGATCCACTGAATGATCCCATCAAGGCTCAAAGCATGGCTCTGTCTCAGGAGTCTGCTACCAGACCTAGGACCTAGAGCCAATGCTCAATCTTATAATTTCCTCCTCAGCCATTAAACACAGGTCCATATGCTCTTGGATGCCACCTGACAGACCATCGCACAGTCACAGAGCTGTCATGGAAACTGCCAGTTCACGGTCCTCCTCAGCATTTACACAGATTCACACTTACAGCAGCACAGAAGCCTCCAAACAAACTTACAGTCCTGTTTTCTCCAAGAATCCAAGGCCTGGCAGCATGTAAAGCAATAGGGAGCTTCCACCACAGAGTATGCGCAGACACTCGAAAAAACACTGACCCCAACCCAACCACTCCCAAACTCTATACTGGAATTCTCAGAGGAACTCACCCTTCTACGTATCCACTATTTACTGCCACCCTTACCTGAGTCACACTGGGAAACAGTCTAAAGTTCTCAGCTGGGAAATAATCCTACTAAAATGTCAGTACAGTATCTGTATGATTATGTAGTTTCATTATATAACATCTGTACTTACATTTTCCAAAATAGATGAAAAAAATTACCACCTTTCTCCAAATACACAAAGAATTAACGCTTTTGTACATACTAAGTTGAAATTTAAAACAAATACAATGAAAAGAGGCTTGCAGAGTATTTATTTCATAGGAAGCACAGTATTTATTTCAATTACTTCATAAGTAATTGAAGAACGGCTATTTCTTTTTATCATATATTTGAAAATTATGAATGAAACAAGATTTACTGTAACTGAAAGATGTAAGTGGCATAGCATGTTTAAAGAGGAACAAATTGCTTCAAGTTTTCTCAGCAATGAAGCAGCCAGATGTTATTTTTATGCGTGCAATTGGCAGAACAAGTTCAAGTATGATTTTGCACACTGTGGGTGCATCTTACTAGACTTTTTAGTAGCCAGATAATCGTTAATTGTGAGAGTGGGAAATGGCTTAACAGGTGTATAAAAAGCAGAGCAAAAACCTAACAGAAGGGAGAAATAATGGAGAGCAACCAGGCCTTGGAGAGGGAGATGAGCAAACCTGGTAACATGGGGAACTGATAAGACACTAAATCACAAAACAACAGTGATCTTTTGCAAATGAGGTTATTAGTCACTGGTCCTTGACCAGACTTGATTCTGTTTATCTTTTAATGCAAATACTAAAATGATGCACAGATGTAATTTTAAAGTATATTTTAGTTTTTTTTTTTAGCAATGTAATTTCTTTAATATTTTCACTGTGTACGTGCCTAGTTATAAAAAAAAGTATAGCACTGGATATTTTGAAACACTGGCAAAAACATTAATAAAAGCAATGAGATTAATAGCTTTGAAAGCCCAGTTTGTTACAATTTTGCTATATATACATTCTAAAAATATTTTCAAATACATTTTTTAAAGGAGTACATCTTAAATGAGTCTGGGATGTGCAGTTTGCAGTAAAGTTTAGCCAGGTGGGAGACATTGAGAATTTTTCGGAACAAGCCAAACCAGAGGAGCTAGTTCATGTGGTACTTCCTTCCATATGATACATTTTTTTAATTTTCCATTCTCACTACCAAGATTTATCCTACTTTTCAGCCTTTGCTCTCCTGGCGTACTGCATTTTTCCTATACTCAATTTACTGATTCTCACTTCGCTTGCATGAATGTAACATCATTAACTCCACTTGACACACCTCTGACTTATAACAACACTTAAATAACTTTAGAATCAATCCCATTATCTCCATCATTCAGGAAATGGAGAAGGAAGGCGAAGCCTGCTCTAATGAATAACCTCCATGTTAAATGGACTCATGATAAAAAGCATAATTTAAGTGTCAAAACAGCAAACGCTTCCAGTTTTAGATTTAGTACTTATATTCCTTCAGCTGGCAATTTCCTATACTAGATACCAAGATTCTGAACAACAGCTCTCCTTGCAACACAAAGTCTGTATCATCATCAACACACTTAAAGAAACAGCAAGCACTTAACGTGCCTGGTTTTCAGTGATTATAATGCAACTATATCTTTTTATATTAGTTTTATGTAGCTGTAACATTACAAAACCATTATGTATTTTGAAGTTGCTTTACCTCTCAGAGGATGCATTATCACAGTCACAGAATGGTTCAGGTGGAAATGGTCCCTGGAAATCATCTGGTCCAACCCAGCTGCTCAAGCAGGGACACCTAGAGTTAGTTGCCCAGGACCATGTCCAGATGGCTTTTGAGCACCTCCAAGGTGGGAGACTCCCCAGGAGCCTTCTCTTCTCCCAGCTCAACAACCCCAACTCTCTCAGCCTGTATTCATAGGAGAGGTGCTCCAGCCCTCTCATCGTCTGCGTGGCTTCCTCTGGATCTACTCCAACAGGTCCATGTCTTTCTTATGTTGAGGACTTCAAAGCTGTACTCTACGTGGGGTCTCACCAGATCAGAGTAGAGGGGCAGAATCACCTCCCTCAGCCTGCTGGCCGTGATGCTTTTGATGCAGCCCAGAATAGGGTTGACTTTCTGGACTGCAAGTGCACATTGCCGGCTCATGTTGAACTTTTCAGTCAACCAAGACACCCAAGTCCATCTCCTCAGGGCTGCTCTCCATACATTCTCTGCCCAACCTGTATTTGTGCTTGGGATTGCCACAACCCAGGTATAGGATCTTGCTTACTGAAGCGTAAGATCGTACTGCAAGCTTACCCTCATTTGATGGACTTACAGAGTAATTCTTAGCACTACAGCCACACCTTTCCTGAAATCTGCAGGAATTTGAGCCATGAAAGTTATTTAAAATGCCTGAAATCTCCTGCCATCACACTTGCCCAGTCCAGAGGTATATTCACACAGACACAGCAGAAATAGTGAATAATATGATTTCAAAAGCATCATCTCCCCCAAAATCTGTGCTGCATTCTGAACAAAACAAAACCACTAGCACCAAAGCAACCAAACACAAAGGTTTAACCTTCATATGAAAATAACAGAAGATCAGGAAACACATTATTTATTGAATAATGGAGCTGGATGCATGAGTATATAAAAATTACTTGCAAAGCTGAGATTAAATTTTGTCACTTTAGACAAACACCATCCAGTAGCATTTTATAAAGATAATGATCCTACCCCTGGTGAGAATAGTTCAAGGTTGACACTGATATATTAAATAACTCTGGAGAGTGTTAGAAGCTGCAGAGTGCGGAGACTCCTGCTGTCTTTTAGTTACACAACTCTCATCACTGGGGTGGAAAGCTTCTCTGTTTTCACTATGATTGATTAAGAAGAACTTGTTCCCTTGCATCTTTTACTAAGTATATGTCAATGTCCTAGAATGAAAGGGCACTGATTTATAGTCAGAAGCTAAAAAAAACCAAAACAATTAAGCAAGTCTCTTGGCCTATTCAAGTAGACGATCATAAGAGCAAATCAACATACATTTCAGTGAGGAAAAGGAGAAACTACATGGTGGATTTTAAAATCTTTCCCAGATTATAAAAGACTGTCTCTTGATATTTCTACTGGATTCAGTCTTCAAGTTCAAACATCTCATGTGCTCCTCACAGTTAATGAAGTGCTACCAACAAAACTGTACTGAACCTAATTTTGCTTTTATGCTGCAGTTCAGATCCACCACAATTTGGCTAAGGTTCTTTCAGAATTACCTAATCTAATTAGAAACAGATCTCTGCATAGAACTAATTCAAACATGGCAAAGTGATGGCTGCAGGGCCGCATCCCATTTTAATGGCATTCAAGGTTACAGTAATATACTTCTTTGGATCAAAAAGTCTAGAAAAAGTAGAAATCCTTATGCCAAATCATTAATGGATTTCTAAGGAGACAAGGGAGTTACTTTTCCTGTAGAGAGATTGCTGTGTATCTTCATCTATAAGCAGCAATTGCTACATGTCAAAAGATAACCAGCTAGACAGGCAGAATGCTGATGCAACTTAGATTCCTATGTTTCAATGGAATTATTATTTTTTTTGACTGGGTTCCGAGAAATCCATTATGCACTGACAAAATAATGAAATAAAAGCTTTTGTTTCATATTTGGTAATTTTTCCTGTTTTACAAATTCTTACTTCAGATGATGCATCTTCTTACTTTGGGTGATGTAGCTCACTTTAGATGCTGAAAACAAACAGAGACCTTAATTCCTTAAAAGGATAGAAATAGAACTATTCTTAGTCATTCTATCAATGTTACAGTTTAAAGAGTGACAATGGTAAATAATCAACTCCTCAACAGAGTTTTGGTAGTTCACATTACAAATACAGTGGCCCAGTAGCCCATTGTCAGGAAGGACAGGATTGTGTGCTTTCTTCTGGCAGACAGAAAGCCTAGTCTCTTCTCCAGTCCTCTTAGATATAACAAGCCTCTACATGCACATATCCAGAAGCAGACCTTCATTCTTCTTGCCTAGGCCTAATTTGGAAGGTATTTCGGTTTTGAGGAAAAATAAGAGGAATGAGATAGAGTACAACTTAAGAAATAATTATCATGGGTACTGGGCATAAATTGCATGGTTTTCCATATCCACGCATGAGCATCTGATCAATTTATGCAACTGTCCAAGCAGTTTATGTTCGAGTCCCCAGTTAGTTCACATATGAGCACCTTATTAACTCTTGCATAAATGTTTAACTAGTGCACACATGGGTGCCCAGGTAATTTACACACAAATGCTCCAGTATTTCATGCAAGGGCACCCAATCAGTTAACATATGTTAGCCATACCCTGAAGGGTTGAGGTAGCCAGTCATAGATGGCTCCAAACAACTCTGCCACTAGTGCAAGCAAGTCACCATGTGCCAGAACTTCAGCTGGTCAGAGGAGCACACAGTGCTTCGGCTCAGAAAGAGCATCAGCTGCTAGGGAAGGAGCAATATGAGGAGAAACATGCTGGGAGACACTCAAGAAGACTCATGGAAAAGAAAACTGTTGAAGAAACATGCAGCTGGAGCTGAAAAAGTAGGACATCTTTGCTGAGCTTTTTCAGTTTTAAAAATTAATTACTTCAAATGCGGCAGAACAGCTACGGACTCTGGGTCTCCTACACCTTGGCTATTTCCTTCATCATTCTGCTCTAGTCTCTTTCTCTTTCACTAACTCCTTCTCTCACATACTGACACATCTTCCTGTTGAAAAATAGAAGTATATATTTCAGTCTTACTTCTGGTATCTTCAGCTACCGTTAACAGTCAGCCAGGAGGAATATGGATCAGGAGAGCTAAAAAGGTGATCAGACACTCTTGCTTTTAGTGTGATAGTAAACTTTATGCTTTTTGGAAAGCAAATACTGCAGATGTAATGGTAGAGAGACATGCTTGATAGGAGCAAGTTAATACAAAATGTTCTAGTAGAAAATTGTCTACTAGTATGAATTTGAAATTGGTTTGTTGCATCCTTACTAGCATCATGCGAAATGTAATTCTAGCAATTTAAGCTGTGTCAGAGAAAAAGTCAGACCCTTTGTCACACAGCAAGCACGCACACACGTACAGAAGTATGTACACACACTTACTTAGATGCTTCCGGTCATTTTTGACAAAGCACACTCCCAACTTAGTATATACAGCAGTTATCCAGGCAACACTGCCCAGTCAAGCTGTGGCTGCCCCATCCCTGGAGGGGTTCAAGGCCAGGCTGGATGGGGCTTGGAGCAACCTGGTCTGGTAGGAGGTGTCCCTGCCCAGGGCAGGGGTGTGGAATTAGATGATCTTTAAGGTCCCTTCAACCCAAACCACACTATGATTTTATGATGTAATTTATACAAAATTGTAATTCACAAGAATGTCTTGGTGTTTCCTTTATAAAAGTTGCACAAACAAAAACTTAAGAGCACCGACAGCTCAGTGTTTCAGAAAGGCAATTATGCCCCATGCAGTGATTGCAAGCGTGGCGCAGTCTCCTAGTTCAGTCATGATGGACCCTGCAATATGCTATCAAATACTTAACCACTGGTTGCCCATGCACTTCCTATTTGAAGATCTCTCTAGTGTACTAATTAGTTCAGAATGTAGCTGCCAAAATAAAATTACATAAAAGAGACTAATGCATCATAAATATCCCACCTGAGTAAAATGAGAAAACATCTGTTAAAGAGCTTCAAACATTCATTTGCTTATTGTGCTGGGAAAAAAAAAAAAAGCAATGAATAAAAAAGGAAAAGCAAAAAGGTAAGAAAGCAGGGAAAAAAAGTCAATTTCTTCCTCTTTTCTAGAACTAGATTAATTCATTCTGCTCAATGGCTTCTTTTTTTCTATGTATCAAGTAGAAATACAGGCTTATTTGCACACAGTAATGGCAACTGGGTCTAGTCTTTTTGTGCAATACATGGGGAAATAAGCTGGTTCCCTGAGCTTCACCATGCTTTTTCACTACAGAGAATGGAAAAAAATTTCTCATCTGAGCATATAAGGGTAAAAAACCCCACCCAGACCCCAAAAGATGGCTGTCCTGGCTAAAACACCAATAGTACAGATTTACATCAGTGCTTACTCATCCAGCCTGAGGAGTACAGGTCCCCTGGCTGGTATTAGAGCTGTCTGCAGTATCTCCTCCACAGGGCACAAGTGGGACTATGGAATTTCCATGTAGCAATTAGTAAAATAAACTGCACAAAATTAGCAGGTTTAAGGTCACAACTGGTAAAGCACTCAAGGATCCTGCTGGATGTTGACATACAATGCATTTCTGAGTAATTATAACAATTTTAATTTTCTAATAACAGATTGCTTTAAAATGAAGGATAAGCAGCACTTTTGATCTCAAGTGTTTTGTAGTATTTTTGTTTGTTACTGAAGAGCTGGCTTCATTGAGATGGCTGCTTTTTAAAGGAGGCTGAAATGCTTCCTACTAGTAACAGTCTCAATTCAGGAAAGAAAGTTCTATTGTTACTATGAAATAATAAAATATTACAATAATCTCTTCCTAGATATATGGCAAGCAGAATAAATGACAACTGCATTTCTTGTGTCCCATTAAATCTCTTTAACATGGTCTCTTCTGTCTCCCTGAAACACCTCCCCGCATTCAAACACTGATTTGAAGTGAGACATTTCTATGGAAAAAATATCCAACATTAGAAATTCTGTGGGAGTTTGTTACTCAGGCATCATGGAAAGAGTACATGTTGCAGGCCAAACAATCTTGACTCGGTGAATTTTACCCAATCTATTGTCAATTAACACAAAATTCTAATCACTGATTCAGTTATTGAGAAAAAGAAAATATGAACAACTAAATGAACACTTAAGTAAATGCCTGCCTTCCCTCTTTCCCATGCTTCAGCCAAACATTTTTCCTCCCCCTTCCTAGTCTCAAACTCCCTTGTTTTTACCCCTTAAATGGTTGAGGCTGTCTGTGTAATGGTTTCTTTCTGCCAGTCTTTGCTACTTACTCATTTTCTTCTGCTTCAGCGTGGGTTCCTCATGTGCTGCAGTTCCTTCAGGGGGTTCCCTGCCCCAGCCTGGGTCAACTGCAGGCCACAGATCTTCAGGGGTGTCCTTTCCCTCATGTGGGTCCTGCATGAGCCACAGCCCCACACTGCTCTTGACACAGAGCACTTCATTCCAAGAGGTCTTCAGCCAAGCCCTCACTAACATCTCCTTGCACACTTGCACATTTCTCCTCCCCTGAGGATGGACACTTTCTTGCATGTGTCTGAACAGAGATGGTAGGTGCACCTCTCTGACTAGCTGACATTTTGGCATGTGGTGGGAGGTTACATTGGTTTCAGAGCCAGCTGGAGATCCTGCTGTGACTGGCACAGGGCAGTTTCATGGCCTCTTTCTACATAGACACCCTGCAGTCCCGTTAGCGAAACTGTAATTTATGCCCAATAAAGTAACTGACATTAGACATCCTCTGATTTTTTTTCCTTACTCAGACATCATAGAAATTATAGGCATAAACTGATGATCAACATACTAAGAATCATAAAATCATTTAGGTTGGAAAAGACCTTCAAGATCATCAAGTCCAACCCTTAACCTTAGCACTGCCAAGTCCACCACTAACCCATGTCCCTCAGCACCACGTCTACCTGTCTTTTAAATACCTCCAGGGATGGCGATTTCACCACTTCCTTGGCAGCCTCTTTCAATGTTGATAACCCTTCTGGTGAAGAAATTTTTCCTAATATCCCATCTAAACCTCCTCTGGTGCAACTCAAAGCCATTTCCTCTTGTCCTATCGCTTGTTCCTTGCGAGAAGAGACTGACCCCCCTGGCTACACCCTCCTTTCAGGGAGTTGTAGAGAGTGAGAAGGTCTCCCTTCAGCCTCCTTTTCTCCAGGCTGAACACCCCCAGCTCCCTCAACTGTTCCTCACAAGGCTTGTGCTCCAGAGCCTTCTCCAGCTCCATCGCCCTTCTCTGGAGGAGCTCCAGAACCTCAATATCTAAAATGGATAATCCAAAAAGTCTTATTTTTTATACAGACATTTATGTTACAATTCATCCTAACATTTACAAATCAATCTAGAAAAGAGTGGCATGAGAAAGTTGTGCTTATAAATAAGGAATTTGAAATATTTAAATATAAATTAAACCTATAAATATGTAATACAATGCCAGCCCATTCCAGACTAGCTTAATTCATAAATATGTCTTCCTCTGATTTCATCAACAAGCCTAGAAAAGGCACTAAACGCTTTCACCACACACTCTGAACATATTTTATAAAAACATTTCTGATAGCCTTTCATTGTATAGCATTTTCAGGCCAGTAACTTCATAATCCTCCCAAATGTCAACTGTATCTTTTCACTGTCAGGAATAAAAATAAAAAAAATTTAAAAAAACCCAAAACTATTTTACCAGAGCACTTACGAAAAAAAGAGAAAAGAAAATAAAAAAAAAAGAAGACATACTACAGTTCTACTGTATACTAATTAAAAATTAGAAAAACATCAGGGTCCTACAAGAAGCAACTTGTCATGCTGAGTATTGACTCTGAGCTCCTAAGGATAAAAAGTAATATTCTACTAACTTATATCGCGCATACCATTCATGCTTGGTTTTGATTTTTATTTTGGCTAGGCTTACAGTTTGTTTTTAAACACTGTTATCTTTTAATTATTTTTTATCAATACTGGCATGTAGCCCAGATGATAGGCAATGCTGATATTTTCCCATTTTCTTCACTTGCTGTAGGATGCCGACTAACAGAAGCAGGAAAACATTTCTCTTAATTTGACAAATTTCACTACTGCTATTTCAAAATACTTCAATGCATTCAAGTCATAGCACTGCAACATGAAAATTAGCAGAATAATTGTGACGTTATTAAGGATCAATGGATCCATTTACTGAGAAGAAATGAGAAAATAAATCCAGTTCCTCTGATAAGGCTTTTAAAATAATAGGAAACCATTCACATAGGAATGGATTAATTTACAGCAACAGTTTGGAAGCAATGGGATTTCTGACAAATTCTGTGCTCAGCTGAGTTTTGATTACTAATGATTGCAATTGCTTGCAAAGAAGTGCACACCACCTTCTCAGAGGTAAGAAGGAGAAAATATGGCATGAAGGAAAAAAGCAAGGGTTAATAATGCTCTTTGAGCTGAACGTAAAGTTATTGCTAGGAATGGCTAATTACAACATTGTCACAACACAGCTGGAGCTCCTTGGCTGACAAACTTAAACACAACAGTCCCAGAAGAAGTAACAGGAAGAATTTCCAACAAAGATATGCCTGGAGTGAACAAGCCTAAGAGGAATTACAAACCTACAAGGAAAGATGCTTGAACAAAAGAGGCTACTTCTCTGTGTTGCAGACTACAGGCAGGCTCTGACAAAGGTGTTAAGCAAGTTACGTGCTGAAGCCAGTGAGACTTCTCACAGGTCTGAGCAGTGGCACGTTACCTCACCGAATCCAAGGCCTCACCACATTGCCGTGTCCCAACCGGGCTCCAGCAAACTCAGGACCCCCCAGTGCTCTTGTTTCACTTAAAAGGGCATGAGAGAAACGTATCCGTGTGGCAGATTCCCACTGTAAAAGGACTAATGACCTACATTTAATAAGAAAGGGATAATTGGTATTTTAATTACATTATCCTGCTAAAGAAAAAGACAGCTCTTGTTGCATTTCTGAGTCTGCAGGGTTTGGGCCAGTTATGAGGGAGAGCCATGCTCCATTAGGCAACCCCACACCATTGCAGTTTTTGAAATCACCATGAACAGAACACCTTTGAAACTCACATTTATGGCTACCACAGAATTATGATGGCCTTTGTCATCTGTCTCAGTAATTCCTTTAACAAACAAGCAAATTCTACGGAAGAGAGACTATGTTCCTATAATGTTTTCTCATGTATTGTTTAGACTAGGTATGTTATGAATTGCAACATTATTAGAGGCCTCAACAATCCTTTGCTATTCTCTGCAACATAATTGAATACAGTTTTAACATCCCAGTGAGTAGGTATAAATATTTAATTCTTATGTACTGCATGACAGTGGGAATTTTTTCAGCCAATAAATCTTTTCATTGTTCTACTTTTGCAATATGTACTTTCTGTTGAGACACAAGTGTTTGTACAAAACACTCTCAGGTACCTCATTGAAAACATCTGGCAAGCCATTTTTATTTAAAACTTTGCCTCTTCCCATATACAACAGCAACCAAAAATAGGGGGTGCTGTTCGTGTGTTTCATCCTTCTTAACTTAAATCAGACAAAGGGGGGAGGAGAGGGGAGCAAAAAACCACAATGGAATAAATACAAATCAGTTTAACCCTGTTATTCCCAGGAATCATCTTCCTTTCATTTCCCAGGTAACATTGAGCAAAAGCGAAAGTGCCACTGAAGAGGAAATCTGTTCACCTTATTTCTGGGGACAGAAACCTAATCTGGCCTAGGAAACGGAGGGCATTAAGTGTAGCTGAGGGCTATTAACAACAGGGATGTGGAGCCAACACATCACACTGGTGGACTGGCCCAGAATGCTCTATGTAGGGGCTGGGGGGAGCAAACAACAAACACCTTCCCCCAACCCCATGCTTTCATAAAAGCTTCAATAGCATGGATATTAAACCTCAAATCAGGTAGAGTTTCAGAACATTAACAGGGATTTTAATATGTTGAAGCCAGTGTTATTTGCTTCGAGATAATGGATAATTTGGCAGAAATGGCTTTCTTATGCAAAGAAACAAAAAAAGTACCATGAGGGATCCCTGCAGCAAGAAATCAACATCCAGCCTCAGGTGGACATTTACCTTCATAGAGAAAGCAGTGACTTGAGAATAGGAGAGCTAGAGATTTTATTTCTAAGAAATTAAATATCCTGCACACAAAGAAAAGGAAGTTAGAGATTTTCCTCTCAATTTTGAAAAGCAAAAATAGCACTGTCTAAAATAAACATTACAGGATTCCTACTTTCAGTAAAAAAAAAGAAAACAAATAGTAGAAAGTTTAACAAAGTTCTATTAATTTAAGCCTGTATACAAACTGAAGAAAATCACCAGGTCTTTTGATATGCTAACAACCAGACTCCCTCTGCCAGGTGCAGGTATCCAGAGAGACTCAGTCCCTACTGTTATTGTTTATACGGCAAATTATTGTTCTCTTTTCCTAGGGAATGTCAATGTGGGAGTTCAAGGTAAAGCCTAATCTAGACGAAACTTCTCACAAAATTAACAACTCTAATTTGTTTATGTTCAAACCCAATATGGAATCAAAGTACTTTCATAATTCAACTCAGAATTTCGCAGTGGTACTTTGTGTGCTTTTTGAGTAATAGCAAAAAATATGAGCTGTTTTGCCTGCCTTTTGGGTTTTTGGTGGTTTTGGGGTTTGGTTTTTTGTGTTTGTTTTTTTTTTAATTTTCAGTCCAGTAACAAAATGTAATGAATTTATTAGCCTCTTCCATGGAGAAAGATAAAAGTCTGATGGCCTGCAGACACACAAGACAAAACGGGGCAGGACGCTAGAAATCACTACTCACCATTAAAATAACCATACTGTATCTTAGGATTCTCATTTCAAACAAATGCAATAACCAATCTGCATCACTGGTACTTAAATATCTGAATAAGATTCCAAAAGAAACAAACTTGTACTTCTTTTTCACTAAATTACAAGAAACGTAGCATTACAGAAGAAAACCAGTGAAACTCAAAGCTGTAGACAGTATAAACTCTTCCCCAGTCCGATGGATGCCAGAAGTGTTCTGCCCGTCCCAGTTACCTAATGCTGAAAGGTTCCCTACCCTTCAGGGTATATCTTTATGCCCCAACTTATCCACAGTGGAGGTGGCAACAGAACATCTAAAGAACTTCAGTTTGAGGTTGTGCAGCACGAATCTCATACAAAAGAACAAATTTTTTTTTTTATTACAAAATGATTCTTTGTAAGTTTGTTTGACTTGGAAATTGTCTGGTTTCTACTATGCCATGCTGTCTGGTATCACCAGTGTTAGTTTTATGGATTCATCTATGTGTACAGTGTTTTGCAAATGTATTTTTATTAGTGGTCTCAACAGTCCATCCAAAAACTGATGAACCTTAGGCCTGCAGAACACGGAAGCTCTTGAACAGATTAGCCTTCATGAGCTAAACAACATCAGAGACTTCTACCTTTGGATAGGCCATCTTTTAGTTTGGACAGAGAACTTAATTTTAAAATGTTGTCAGCCTAACAGCACTTTTATAGACAATATTCACTCTATAGTCACTCTGTGAAATAGAACAAATAAGATAGACTACTTTTGTTTTACTTTAGCAAGGGAAAAAGAGCTGAGTAATAACTGTGTTATAATGATTATTAATGTGAGTATAAGAATACCATGAAAGCAAATGAATCAGATTTCCATCCAACTTACTATATGCTAAAACTGCTATCACTTTGTTGAATTAAGTACAGAAACACCTATTTGTACCATCAGGAATTTGGCCAAAGCTGTACTCATAGTTTCATAAAAACTAAATGGCAACATTCAATACTTTGGATGGCACTAGCAGCCACTTGGAAAGTTATCTCCTTATACCACACATTTCTCTTCTAAATAAATGTTCGAAATAAATGGTCACTTTTAAAGAGCTGGCTAGTTGCATATTAACTCCTTCACTGTTCCCAAGACAACAAGCTGTAATAACCACAGGGAATTACAAGCTCATGTTTTATCTTGGGACATGACCATGAAAAAGCTAATGTCAACAGGCCATAACAGCATTTACTGTCTTCTTCTCCACTTTTGTCAGCCCTTGCACATTATTAATCTCAGCATGTATTTAAAAAACACATCAACTTAAGTCTTTGAAGGGAATACTTTCTACTTGCTCCAATATTTATGAAAGGTTTTTCTCCTGAATGCTTAGTGTCGTTTTATGGAAAATTCAGACAGATTCTACACTTGAATGCCTTTTTTCTTCACTTTCTCTCACTCCAGATTTTTATATTATAGAAAGCTATAGACACCATTTTTCCTTTCTCTCTCTTTTCAAAGACTTGCCAAATTTAGATAATTCTTCATTCTAAATAGCATCTTTGCTTCTGCAAAAAGTATTCAAAAACCCTTATGACCCTTAACAGACAGTCCTGCACTCTCCTCCTTAAAGCCAAAGCCAGTAGTAAAACATCCCAGTTTGGGCAGTATCACTGCAAGGTCTTAGGTTTTTAGGTGTGAAGCCACTAACAGTGGCTAGGAGACTGAATTCAGAAGAAAAAAAGACTGCTAATCTAATATAAAATACATGCACGTACACATAGTTCTGCTCAGTTGTTGTGAGCATTCTTAAACTAACCTTTACAAACCTTTAAATATTTACAAAGTTAAAATCCACCTGAAAGAGAGTATTGAAATCTCCAGGCAATTTTGTTTTCAACTGAAAACTTTCTGTTCTCCTTTTTCTCTTTCTTTGTAATTCTTACTTCTTCCCCCCCCACCAACCTTGTCAAAATGAGCAATCTCCCTTGTTACATCTGTTCTTCAGCATTTGGAATGGGCAGGGATAAGAGACACCCGTGGCAAACATCTAAAGCTCTGGTCTCATCAACTGAATCAAATATATGGAAATCACTTGACACACTTTCTCTACATGTGTGCTTAAGATAACTTTAAGACAAGCATTAAAACTTACGAATATATAACTGGAACAAGTCCGTGAGCCTTCTGATGCTTACATATCTCTGCTCTCAAGGTTTACTTGTTTGAGAGGCTCCCCTGTGATCCTTCCAAGAAGGCAAAAAGTGTTGGAGTCCAGTGAGAGAAGTTATTGACAGCTCTCCCTCTTTGAATATTCACCTTATTCCCATGTGCCTGGCATCATTCAGAGTTTGGGAAGTGGGAGAAAATTTCTCATCCTGATACACACAACTGCCAAAAGCAGACTTCCTTATCTTCCTCCTTATCTTCCCTTTTATAATGTGTTTTTTTGCTATCGATCCCCTTTGAACATGTATTAGAAGGTTCAATCGTTAGCATAAACCAATCCTTTAATACAATCCTTTAATGCCTTAATCATGTACTTCAGTTTCCTGACATTTTCTGCATTCCAAGGCTAGTCAACAAGATGCTCCGAGAGCCAGGTTTGCTCTTGGAGGCTTTTGCAGCAAAAGCGTGAAGGACAATCTTCCCAGCAATAAGGAGCAGGCCCCAGGAAATGGAGGTGGAGTAGAGTTGAACGCCCAGAAGCCTCAGCAGAACATACAGGCACCCTCCTAAATACCAGTCCAATTTGATACAGCCTTGCTTCCCCCATCTTCTCCATGACACTGACATTTTTCAGACACAACAAATGAGACGCTGATATGCTGCCTTCCTATGCCAGCATAGCTAAAATCTGAAAAATAGCTTTTCATTTCATCCAGGAATAAGATTAATTATAGTTTAATGTCAGGATATTTATAGCAACCCAGTGAAGAAAAAATGAATAAAATTTCAATAAGCAAGAGAGGACAACCACAAGCTCTTTGCTGCTCAGACTTCTGAATACTTAAATATCAGTATGATGTCTTTTTTTTCCTCTCTAGGAGCACAATATCTACACTGCCATTCTATTCAGGTCATAATACAAACCAATCTTGCATCTTTATACACGTCTGCATGTGTATCATCAGAAGTGGTAGTCACTATAAAGTGTTAGTTCAAGGCAAAGAGAACCTCAATAAAGAACTACTTTTGAACTAAACAGAGTACAGTGTGGGTGAAACTAACACAAAACTTAACCCTGTTCTCTTATGCATTTGTGTCTATTTCTTACTGTAATAATTAGGATAAGACAAATAAGTAATTTGCTCATATTAGATAGACATTTAGCAGAAAAAATTTACTTGTTTACAAGGAGAAATGAAGCAGTAAGATATTCTCTACATTTTACACTAGGGATAAACAGCAAAAATGGAAACTATATGGAGACCAAATTGTTTCATAAGAAAGAGAAATTGAACAGAAATTTGAAAATAACCGTTATTTGAAAACAGAAAAGGAAGCTTAATGAAATAACATTACACATTGAATTTGATTCTTTCAAAAGCACCAAAAAAAAAGATTGATTCCCTTTTATAATTTGGATTTCCTGTAACCATGCCAAAAGATGTCAACATTTATTACAATTGATGTTTGCCTCTTATTCTAAGACTCAGCTTTATGTATTTGTTGACAGTACAACACAATCGTAAAGATGTATCTTTGCATGTATGTATACGGTTCACAAACTAATGTTACAATAATTGGTGCCTCGTATCTATAAAAGGTGTGAGCTGGATATTATACCTCCTGCTTTCTGCATGAAGATAAGCCAGAGGCAGAAGAGCAGAACACCCATATCACAGCCTCTTTGTAAAACCAAAAGCCCAGGCACCAGGTCATGTGTAGTTTAACTATGTTGATCTCCAAACTTTCCACCTGGACACAATGTAAAACTAAACAGTCCAGGGAGACCCAAATGGCCAACATGTACTAAAGTTAAACAAGTTTTATTATCAGGATAGCAATAGATATGAGTGATGAGTGAACCCCAAACCAGTCTGTGAGTCTCCTCAGGTACTCCGAATGAGACGCTCAGTGCATCGCTGCTTCCTTATCACTAATCCCATCCTACCTCACAGCCAATTCCCATCAGCTGCACCTTCCAAACCTAGAGCAGATCATGACTCCTACAAACCAAGCAACTACTGCAGAGTGGAATGACTAAGTCACAGAAGCAACTATCTTTGACAAGTACAAAATGTGAACAGGCACTAAAATTTGCTTTTCGAAAATGCCCTGGCCAGATGAGAGTTTTCCATCTGTCCCTGAAGTTTCACAGCACAGTGTGGCACTTTCGCTAGTGGTATTCTAAAGAAAATGAAAGATTCTTTTCAACATTACAGAAACCATATTTAGTCAACAAGTGCAATCCTCAATAATGAAATAATCTATCCCTAATTTAAGAACCTACTTCAGAAACTGTTCTCGAGCTGCAAATTTCTTCCTTATAAAATTCAATACTCAAGAAAGCAACTTCTCAGTAATATTTTATCACGCAATTGTAGTCTTGGCAACATTATATAACAGAGTCTTTTGTGGTCTTGATTTATGTACACTTTTTAGGGAACATTAGAAAGGCAGATTTTTATAATTTGAAAAAAGACTTTAAATCATATTAGACCTAAACACAGAAGTATTACAAAAATCAAGAGGCATCCAGGGAGTTCAATAAGCCATATACAGTCTTTTGGAAAAAACATGACACTATTTTTTACTTTAATTTTAGCTTTATGACAACTTAAAGCTAACAAAAAACAAACCAACCCAACAACTAGCTTTCATCGCACCAGTGCTTACTGAAAAAAAGAAAAGAGAAACAAAGCCCCAAACCAAAATCAGCACTGAATACTTCAAAATGACTTTAAGCAATCTTCCCTTTACCCCCATTTCTCAAAAGCTGAATATAAGACATAATGCAAAGAATCAGTCTGATGCACTTCAGTGTATCATCTAAAATCTAATAGTGTGAGACACTACCATCTATAAACTGTCCAGAAGCTATAAAAATTGTAAACTTCGATGTAGGATCAGACTAAATGTATAATGGTTTAAATAAGGACATACCAAGTATATCAAATACTCCCTAATTCACCATTGCTTATATCCATGTCTGTAGTTCAAGATAACCTCAATTAGTTTAAAAAACCCCAAACAGTGGCAGTGCATTTACTGTCTGTTACCGAGGTAAATTAACCAAAAGGACTAAGTCCTAGACATACCGTTTTAGCACAACTTCACTGCATTACCAAGTAGAATCCATGGTTAAATCTTGTTTAGGATTAGTTCATAATTTCTTAGGTCAGAAAACACCATTAGATAATTCAGTTTGATCTCTTGTATATCAAAGACAAGCAGATAAGCTTACTTTTATTTTTATTATTAATTTACTGTCAAATCTTCTCCAGCCAGTTTCTGCCCCAGGTTCTGTAAAGACTGGACTGCAACAGCAGGAATATTTATGTTACATTCTCTCACTGCCTACAGTGTTTGCTTGATCAACTTCCCTACTGACATAAAGCTACCGGTAACGCTAAATATCCTGGTAGCGGCTCTTCAGATGGAAGAGGGCTGTACCTAACACGTTTTAAAGCAAGAAACAAACTGCACAGCATCATCAGTAGAGTTTGTTTCACAGTTTTGCTTAATACGGCAAAAACTAAATTTCAAATTTATTTCTAAAACACTGAAATTATTCAAAACATGTCTTTGGCACTGCAGTTTTCATTCTGATGTATAAAAAAGAAATATCTATTTCATTCTGAAGTGAATTCTTGGTCTGCTCCCTCCTTAATGCACACATTGTTAATTTGGTGGTGTGAAGACCCACTTCATAAATGAATATTAATTCTTAAGGGTCTTTCCACTGTGACAGGGAAAGGAAAGAATTATTTTACAAAAAATCAAGGTATTTTCACAGTATTGCAAAACTAAAGACTGGGACTATAATTGAATGTCCAGCTTCCTTTGTGAGTACTGTTTATGAAAAATAGAGGAGAGACTACAAGTTTTTGGGTTTTTTTTAAATAGCTGGTAAATGCAGAAATTCCCAGTTAGTGCTGTAAATACTGTGGGGAAAAACACAGTTCAGATAATTATTTATAGCAAAGTTTAGATATCGGCTACAAGCCATTTCCCGAAGTTGTCCGTATCAATAGATCACACTTAGATGCTGGAATTCTTACAGCTAGATATTTATGAAAGCAATTTAAAGAGTACCTTTAATAATAACATTAAGTGAAGATTTTGTACTGGTAGAAGTACACCCTTTAACTAACTGCATTTGTCACAAGAATAACACAGTGATTTAACATAATCAGCTTTAAATTACAGTGTTCCCACAGTATATGTAGATAAACCAGGACCATTAATTCAGATTTTCCCAAGTACCAGATATCTGCATTTGGTTAAGGGAAAAAAAGGGGGGAGGGGGGAGTCTAGTGAGTTATTAAAATAATCTTTCCCCAATTTAGCAATATAAAACTATGCAGTTAAAAATACCTTGGCACAGATCTGAAATGAACCTTTAATATAAACAGCAAAATCCCCATGTCTGCATTAATGATCTATTTGATGGATATTGCATCTACTCGTATCAATTACATCATTAATAAGGTTTTCTATAATCCTGTTCTGCTAATGTAGAAATACCAGGTAATATATTGGTGACTTTCTTCCTTTAGCTCTTTGTCATTTAGAAAGCAAAAGATATTATTCTGAAAATCTTAAATCCTAAATAGAAGTGAACATTCATTTTAGATTTTCAAATGTCAGTCCACACAGGCCCAGTATATCCAAGAAATAATAATAATAATAAAAAAAATCTATTTTTTGCATTTTAATACTAACAGAATACTGAGAACCATAGCTTTGACTTTGGGGAGATAGAGCTTACTGACACATCTGCAGAAATATTTTGGTTCCCAAAAATCAGTGGGGACATTTTCTGCCTACCCTAGTAAGAATGATTAGCTAGTGCGCTAAGGAACTAGAGCTGACAGCCTCTAAAGACGGTGTGTATTCTCCTACATGCTTGATAAACTGACAAAGGGTAGAATCAGAGTCAAGCATCCTTCTTCAGAAGGCTACCCCAAGGCTAGCAAAAGAACCCTGTAGTCTTTTGCACCCCTCAGTATTTTGGAAAACACATAAATGAACTTAAACCACTTCTATCTATCCTAAATCCTTAACCTTACAGTAATTGTTAGACATGGAATTAGCATTAGCATTTAACAGCACTTGTTTTGATGTCAAGTTTAAGAATTCAAAGAAATAAACTCCAGACTATTAAAATAAGGAAATCATTAACTTGACTGCTACCATTCAGTTTTAAAATCATAAATAAGATTATCCAAATGGCAAAGAGATTCCAGAAACCTTGCTGGACGGGCCGCAGCATGTGGCAGCAATACTTCAAGATATAAACTAACCCTTCGGAAACCTGAATGCAATATTCAAGGTTGCCAAGCATAACTGAGTGAGAATTAGTTCAGCTTAAGATCCTAAAAGTGATCCTAAAAGCACACAGAGACCATGGAGTGAAGCAGCAGCATCTGCAGAGGTAACCACCTTCAGCCAGGAAAATCCCGGCACTCCTCCAGGCAGAAGGGAGTGCAGAGTAGGGGCTTGCTAGGAAAACAGCCTTGGGAAGACAGAGCAAAACTGTTGCACACTCACACATCTTGTGATTTACTTCCTCAAACTAAACGATAATCCTGAAAAAGGGCCAATTTATGCAAGTCAACAACTGGCCTGTTCTCCCACACGGCTTGGGAGGCAAGAGAGCTTTGTACCTGCCACTGAAAAGGCCCAACAAAACATGTCACATTCCTGGCACAGATGGACTATTGCATTTCCAAGAACCATTCCTTTTGTTCGTATATTATTTCTTTCAAAATAAAAGCATTCACTAATTTATGTTGCAATACATAAGATTTTCCCCAGCTACAGACTGAATAACATGTTTCTGTAAATGCAACTACCGTGCAGCCTGATGGGCTCAAGCCTTCTTCGAGAGCGATTGTGTCTATGTCCCCTGATCCAACTTCCAACTGTCCTCAGCCATCCTGGGGACCAGGGGCTTTTTAACATACCCTAATTACGACCTTAAATGACCTATTATTGCCAACTGGCAACCTAGGAGCTTCAGAGCAAATTAAAAAAATATAAACATGTGTGTCTCGTCAGATGATCAATAACAGCTGCATTAAATCACTTATTTCAAAGCATTTTTATTTCATTTGGGTTACTTCAGAGTCTACCTTGCTGGAGAAGGATGTGTATCATTCAGGGACATGAGAAAGACAGAAATACCCACAAACACAACATACATTCACTTTTTTTCATTCATTTTGAAGTAGCTACTACTATGATTTTGTAGTCAGAAATTTAGTAATGCTCATTAAATTTGCCTTTCTACTATCTGAACACATCTTGGGTGCTTTCTTTTACCATTCTTGAATTTTAATTTTTATGTTTTGAAGAATGATATGCTTAATTATTGAGAGTACTACAAGATCTTTCTGCTTAAACATTTAACATTTTCAAACATTAAATCTATCTTTTATTTGGACAGTAAGATGCACTAAATCCGTGGAATATATGAAATATTAAAATGCTTAACTACCCTACTGGATATGTAGCTTTCATATATCCCAAAACCATCAAAATATAGAAAAGACTTTTTTTTTTATAGTTTTGAGATGCCATCACTAAACTGATGGCCTTGTTTTTTTTACTTTAACTGAACTAGCATTGTTTGCTAAAAGAGAGCAGTCAGTAGCCCTAAAGTGACTAGAAACTCACAACATCCATATTTAATAAGATGCTATAGCAGAAATATTGCATGCATTCTGTACTACTATAGGAAAGCAATATTCATTATTCTACAGATTATTCCTTAATAAATATTTCAGAAACTTGAAGTGGAAAAAAATTAGAATAGCATATACTGTGTTCTTGATAGTTTAAAAGCACTTTTGTTTTCTGACCTATGATGAATCCTTATGTTATTTTCATTTCTGATGCATTTTAATGCCATTATGGGTTTGAAATTCATCTTTTGATCAGTTTGAGGGGATGAAGATATTTGATGTTTTGTTAGTGTGCACAAACAAGTTAAAAGTCATCTTCCATTAGCATGTACAGAGAGCTGGCACTTTTTTATTATTATTGTTCCAGGTACTTCAGATATCTCTGTGTAAATATGACAATTTACTGAATGGAACAAGAACAAATTGCCAAGCATGCTCACCAATCTCCCCTTCTGAAAGCCAAGGAAACTGACTGCTGGGCTGTCATTGTTCTCACTCGCGTATGGTGATGTCAAAAGCAAAGAGCTATCTGAGAAACAAAAAAACCCAACATTATCCCTCCAAGTAGTGCGTTTTTTCAGTTGATTTGTGTAGCTGTGCAAGTATCCTTAAATTAATCCTAGCAGATAGTGGGCTGAGTTAATACAGTTGCTCTTTAGTTCAAATGTAACTTAAAGTTAAGAACCAGACAAACGATGCATGTGAGAGTGTGGGCAGGGATTCATGTGGCCCAGGTAC
Source organism: Calidris pugnax (assembly GCF_001431845.1). Classification (NCBI taxonomy): domain Eukaryota; kingdom Metazoa; phylum Chordata; class Aves; order Charadriiformes; family Scolopacidae; genus Calidris; species Calidris pugnax. The sequence continues at coordinate 10,919,943 of NW_015090794.1, forward strand.
CAGCCATGGACAGGATGGGGATGTGTCATCAGTGGATGTTAACAGGACAGCCAGAAGAGTCCGAGAGGGACTTTGCCCAGAAATCTGGGCAAACTAGAGAAACTCAACCATTCTGAAGTTTGGTTAAAGGCACCATCTGCCCTGTAAACAGTAACCAAGGGATGACCAGAAGATTTCAGAGCAACAAGGGAGCCAACTTGAGAAGTGTGTAGGAGGAATGAGAAGGGCTCACTCCCGCTGCGGGGCTGACGGAGCAGGGAGCAGCAGCGCTGAGCTGGGGTGGCACAGTCGCATGGCACGGGGGTCACTGAGGTGTAAGAGGTGGCATGGAGACACAGACAGCCAGAGTCCCACCACCTCCCACAGGAGAGGAACCAGCACTCCAGGGGTGTGGAGCACTTCTAAGACTTCTAACCCCCTGAGCTGAGAGAAGCGGGCTGTAATGGGGAAGGTGTGCTAGTGTAAGGGGGTGCACGAATGTTCTGACAATTATAGAAGGGTGCTTAAAAATTTGCAGGTGTTTATTAATGTTGTGTAAGATACTAGTGTTCTGGTTTCTCTGCTGTACTACTGCTATTGATCTCGGATGTATAGTTCACTGATTGTCAGCAAATTATGTTTTGTTAAATCAATAAACAGCTTTGATTCTATTTTATTTAAAACATATGAATTGAGCAATTTTTTGGCAAGTTTGCGTGCTCACAGCTGTACACGTGTACTAGGGAGGGGTATGAGAGCATCTTTAAAGTGTTGGTGGAATAGGCAGAGCAGAAGAGAAGTCCCCTATGGTTACAGTTCTGCTAATTCCATATTTTGTTTCAATAGATTCTCTCCTTCAGTGTTACCAATCTTAGAAATTAAAGTAAGAACTGAAGATTACCCCAGCTCTGGCCTCAGCAATGCTGAGCAGATAGAAAAGATGACCTCCCTCAGCGGGCTGGCATCACCTGTCCTAATACAGCCTAGGAGACCATTAGCCTTCTATGTGGCAAGGGAACACGGGTGGCTCATGTTCCACTTGGTGTCCATCAGGACCCCCAGGGCCTTTTCTGCAAAGCTGCTTTCCACTCATCGCTGTCCCCCAGGTTTGGCTGTTCACACAGTTTTCAAGCCACACAAAGTACAACAAAGATCTTAGTCTGTTATACCCTTGAGGATATCACCATGGTAGATACTCTCCCAAAGGCAAATGAAATAGAAAATTGGAATCATTGAGAACCGATGAATATCTTAAAAGATCAAACTAGAGAGGGTTTAATTTATTTTTTTTCCAAGTGAAGAATAATAAGTGTAAGATTTTGGGATTTGAAAGGGATTAAAGGTCACAATATTACTGCAGTTTCACTAACAAGAGCATAAAAAATTGTCTGGTTAAAACTGCAGACAAAATTGCAGAGGTGACAGAATGTATTGCTTGGGACATTGGAACAGAGCAGAAATACCAGGGTTACTATTTCCATTTTTTAAGTTCCAAACAGTCTGCAGTTGAAGCAGTCAGAAATTTGATTTTTAGATCCCTTCTAAAAGATGAAATAATTAATTATAAAAATAAAGTTACATCTGAAGCCAGAAACAGGTCCTGGGACTCCAAAAAGAATATTCAGTCTCTTAAGGGAGAACCGCATCAAAACCCAAAGGCCAGAACCAGTCTCTAGGGGAAGAAAATAAAATTAATCTTCCTAGAATCAAAAAATCTTGAAGTAGCTTACCTTCAGGAAAGAAAAAGAGTTTGTCCTCAGCCCCTGAGGCCCATCAAACAGAAATGTGTGTTTTGTCCACATGGAAAGTGATTTGGAATAGAAATTATTTCAGGCCATTAAAGAACCAAACCCGACCCACCCCTGCCATGGCGCCGTACTCCAAACCAGTTTCACGTGTGATGCCAAACGTGTGTTGGAATCACATCATTGTCTCCCTTACCAGGTGCATGAGTAGACAGGGCTGTTAGCCAGCAGTGACAGAGAAGGGAGAAAATGAAGACACTGAATATGTGCTCTCATTTTAATGAGTTGTTAATTCATATCTCCTAGCCAGGGCCTTTTATTAAAGACTGTAAATCTCAGACAGACAAGGAATCATGAGATTTTGAAATTGCCTTGTAAATTAGTTACTGGTAATGAAACCATTTAGTTTTTGAAGGGATGGGATTGTAAAGGCTTTCCACATTGAAATAATTATTGAACATTACTGAACCAAATAATTAAACTGTGCTGTATAAAAACTCCCATAATAATATTCACACAATTTCCTTTTCTTCCTTTTAAAAATTCTGCATTATGAGACTTGTTATTGATACATGAAGGTAAAAATATGACTGTCACAGCCAACATTATGTTCATTGTTTCAAGCTACATAAACGATCTAGTACATGATGTATACGATTCAAGAGCAATTCATCTTCACCATATAATCTACCAAGACTCTTATATTTCAGAGATTTTAAGAACATACCTAGATAAAAGGGGTGTTTTAAAAACATTAAGATAGTCATAGATTTTAAATTAAACTTTGAACAGGTAAAATAATAAAAATTCAAAGTCATGTTGGATGTTTTATCAGTGTCATCTCAAAAAAGACTTTAGGATCCAAATAATATTTTCCTTATCTGTGCTGATGAAGGGGGACTATAAACATACAGCTTAATGTGGAAAATAAGATATTTCATCCTCATTCATTTCTTTACTGCTGCTTGAAAAAAGAAAAGGAGATAGGGAGGGGTGCTTTACATTACCATCCTCATTCATTTCTTTACTGCTGTTTGAAAAAAAAAAAAAGGAGATAGGGAGGGGTGCTTTACATTAGAATGAAATAGATTTTGTTCTTTCTGATGATACTTTTTCTTTAAAAAGAAAAAAGTACTATGATTTGCCAGCAGAAGATTTCCCATGCTGACCTCAAAACCTTAGTTTTTGTAAGTGAACCTTAGTTCCAACCACACTGTTGATACCTACTTGTTGCTATGCTATGGGAGAACACTGTACAGATCTGAACTATGCCCAGATTAGTTTTTCTGGAGACTTAAATTTCTATATTGAAAAATCTAAAAAGAGTTACAGAAATGCTCAGAATTCACAGTATCTTAAATCTCTAAGCTCAAATGATTCAAAAGATCGCTGAATATGAAAAACCCAATTTTTTATATCCACTGCTTAGATACATAAATTGGACACAAAAGCCTATTTCCCATCCCCCTTGTACCATTTGGGGTAGGGGAAGAAATTGGAATGAAGAAGTGAAGTTTAGAATGAAATAGATTTTGTTCTTTCTGATGATACTTTTTCTTTAAAAAGAAAAAAGTACTATGATTTGCCAGCAGAAGATTTCCCATGCTGACCTCAAAACCTTAGTTTTTGTAAGTGAACCTTAGTTCCAACCACACTGTTGATACCTACTTGTTGCTATGCTATGGGAGAACACTGTACAGATCTGAACTATGCCCAGATTAGTTTTTCTGGAGACTTAAATTTCTATATTGAAAAATCTAAAAAGAGTTACAGAAATGCTCAGAATTCACAGTATCTTAAATCTCTAAGCTCAAATGATTCAAAAGATCGCTGAATATGAAAAACCCAATTTTTTATATCCACTGCTTAGATACATAAATTGGACACAAAAGCCTATTTCCCATCCCCCTTGTACCATTTGGGGTAGGGGAAGAAATTGGAATGAAGAAGTGAAGTTGAGCCTGGTAAGACAGAGGGCTGGGGTGCAGTATTTTTCTCTTTGTTTCTCACCATCCAATTGCATTTTCACTTGGCAATAAATGTAACTGATCGAGTAATAGAACGGTTTGGGTTGGAAGGGACCTTAAGGATCATCTGGTTCCAGCCCCCTTGCAATAGGCAGGGACACTTCCAACTAGACCAGGTTGCTCAAAGACCCACCCAGCCTGGTCTTGAACACCTCCAGGGATAAATTCCGTTACATGTATTCAACTGTCCTATGTGTGAATATCGATTTTGCATATAATAGGAGAGTCATAAAACTAACAATGATAACACACATGCAGATCCTAACTTCAAGTGACCTGAGAAAGATCATGCAGAAAAAAATGCTGTTTAAGTTTCATCTTTTATTCCTCAAATCCTCTTTTTAAGTGAAGAAGAGAAAAACAAATAAAAAATCTGTATTGAAAGAATCTAATTTTTGACAATTTTGCTCTAACACTCCTGGGGAAAAACATATCTTTTCTGTCTGTATTCAAAGCCACTTCTTCACTCTAAAAGCATAATGAAAACACCTATCCTAACACAAGAACCCCCCTCTCATCCTGTGAAATCCCTAACAAAAATAATCCTCCCCCCTAATATTTGAAGATAGCTTTTTGAGTATATAATAATACTCTAGTGAATTCCTGACACAGAAGCATGGCAAGGATTTCCCCATCTGTTAGCATGAGATAAGTTCTGATTTGATGTGATAAGAGATTTTCTCCTGTTCATAAAACAGAGGTTAGTACTGTATTCACAGCTTGAAACATAATTTCTACACGTGAATTGCCAGGAATATTATTTACCTGTTTTCAGAGCCTCTGAGCTGGAAGTAGACATATATATGGAAAGACTACAACAAACAAATATGGAATAACTACAATAAATTAATTCTTTCTCTAGGTTAGAAGAGCAATTCTGAAGGAGATTAAGTAATACACAATTCTAGTTAAGGAATATTAAAAATAATTTTTGTCATTTCATCCATTTACTTTTACAGAAATTTTTCAGTGAAGCTTTATAGTGAGTCCATGTTAAAGAGTGTTTTACTCAACTGAGTGCGAGGATTTAGTTAGACTCCACTGAAAATGCAACCTATCTGTCTGGGTAGGTTAATTCTACACAGTAATACTAAAGGGACTTGATCTTGAATAACTCGTTCACAATTTTCAAATACATTTACTATAAGATGAATAATTAATTTACTAACATATTTATTTCATGTTAAAATTTTAGTATAAATGACTGGGTATATAAATCTATTCTGTCAAAAGTGATCTTTATTAACTGTAAATTCCAAAATGATTTAAAATTATATGTACTCATCTTTATTAAACTGTTTGTGTTCAGACTTTTCAAAAGCAGAGTATGCATTTCTCTGTGAAGATACACAGACTAGAGTTTTACATTAGTAAAATTAACTGTATGCGTTTATAAACTTGAAACATAAACCCATCTTGCAGAAACTGTGTATATGGAACACTCAAAGTAGCCCAACAGGTCACTGCTTAAGGATTAGAAAATCCAAGAGTGGAATTATAAGGTTTAATGGCAGCTTTACATTAGAATGAAATAGATTTTGTTCTTTCTGATGATACTTTTTCTTTAAAAAGAAAAAAGTACTATGATTTGCCAGCAGAAGATTTCCCATGCTGACCTCAAAACCTTAGTTTTTGTAAGTGAACCTTAGTTCCAACCACACTGTTGATACCTACTTGTTGCTATGCTATGGGAGAACACTGTACAGATCTGAACTATGCCCAGATTAGTTTTTCTGGAGACTTAAATTTCTATATTGAAAAATCTAAAAAGAGTTACAGAAATGCTCAGAATTCACAGTATCTTAAATCTCTAAGCTCAAATGATTCAAAAGATCGCTGAATATGAAAAACCCAATTTTTTATATCCACTGCTTAGATACATAAATTGGACACAAAAGCCTATTTCCCATCCCCTTTGTACCACTTGAGGTGGGGGAAGAAATTGGAATGAAGAAGTGAAGTTGAGCCTGGTAAGACAGAGGGCTGGGGTGCAGTATTTTTCTCTTTGTTTCTCACCATCCAATTGCATTTTCACTTGGCAATAAATGTAACTGATCGAGTAATAGAACGGTTTGGGTTGGAAGGGACCTTAATATTTTTATTTTTGTCTTTGTTTCTCACCATCCAATTGCATTTTTACTTGGCAATAAATGTAACTGATCGAGTAATAGAACGGTTTGGGTTGGAAGGGACCTTAAGGATCATCTGGTTCCAGCCCCCTTGCAATAGGCAGGGACACTTCCAACTAGACCAGGTTGCTCAAAGACCCACCCAGCCTGGTCTTGAACACCTCCAGGGATAAATTCCGTTACATGTATTCAACTGTCCTATGTGTGAATATCGATTTTGCATATAATAGGAGAGTCATAAAACTAACAATGATAACACACATGCAGATCCTAACTTCAAGTGACCTGAGAAAGATCATGCAGAAAAAAATGCTGTTTAAGTTTCATCTTTTATTCCTCAAATCCTCTTTTTAAGTGAAGAAGAGAAAAACAAATAAAAAATCTGTATTGAAAGAATCTAATTTTTGACAATTTTGCTCTAACACTCCTGGGGAAAAACATATCTTTTCTGTCTGTATTCAAAGCCACTTCTTCACTCTAAAAGCATAATGAAAACACCTATCCTAACACAAGAACCCCCCTCTCATCCTGTGAAATCCCTAACAAAAATAATCCTCCCCCCTAATATTTGAAGATAGCTTTTTGAGTATATAATAATACTCTAGTGAATTCCTGACACAGAAGCATGGCAAGGATTTCCCCATCTGTTAGCATGAGATAAGTTCTGATTTGATGTGATAAGAGATTTTCTCCTGTTCATAAAACAGAGGTTAGTACTGTATTCACAGCTTGAAACATAATTTCTACATGTGAATTGCCAGGAATATTATTTACCTGTTTTCAGAGCCTCTGAGCTGGAAGTAGACATATATATGGAAAGACTACAACAAACAAATATGGAAAAACTACAATAAATTAATTCTTTCTCTATGTTAGAAGAGCAATTCTGAAGGAGATTAAGTAATACACAATTCTAGTTAAGGAATATTAAAAATAATTTTTGTCATTTCATCCATTTACTTTTACAGAAATTTTTCAGTGAAGCTTTATAGTGAGTCCATGTTAAAGAGTGTTTTACTCAACTGAGTGCGAGGATTTAGTTAGACTCCACTGAAAATGCAACCTATCTGTCTGGGTAGGTTAATTCTACACAGTAATACTAAAGGGACTTGATCTTGAATAACTCGTTCACAATTTTCAAATACATTTACTATAAGATGAATAATTAATTTACTAACATATTTATTTCATGTTAAAATTTTAGTATAAATGACTGGGTATATAAATCTATTCTGTCAAAAGTGATCTTTATTAACTGTAAATTCCAAAATGATTTAAAATTATATGTACTCATCTTTATTAAACTGTTTGTGTTCAGACTTTTCAAAAGCAGAGTATGCATTTCTCTGTGAAGATACACAGACTAGAGTTTTACATTAGTAAAATTAACTGTATGCGTTTATAAACTTGAAACATAAACCCATCTTGCAGAAACTGTGTATATGGAACACTCAAAGTAGCCCAACAGGTCACTGCTTAAGGATTAGAAAATCCAAGAGTGGAATTATAAGGTTTAATGGCATATTTTTTCTTATATTATTAATTAGAGGCCAAGACTGAAAAAGCATGATTCCATCAAAAACATAAAGAAAAGTTTGTTGAAGAACCTTTGACACCTTTGATCTATAGTCACAATACAGTAAGAGAAATGAAGCTGTTCTCATGACAAAGGTGACTTTTAACCGTATCACAGCCTACAAATGCAAGCTTAGCATTTACTTTATATCTCTTCAAATAACAGCTTTGTCAATAGCATAAGCAGCCAGTGTCCAATAACACAGAGAAGGGAACTGTCAGGTGTGATTTCATCACTGTTTGGATAAGCCCAGGAAGCCCACAGTCTCTTAACAGAATCAATAGGCAGCTAATGAGCACTTCAAGGCATGAAGGGTTTGAGCCAGGTAAAGAAACCCACTGAGGAAAGTACTTCAGCACTTCAGTAAAACTCTGAAACATATGCTTAAGTCTTATTTATCATATGGGGATATGAATGCAGCCTTAATGCTGCATGATTTTCTGCATAAGCAATGCTTAAATAGATTTCTAAATTCTGAACTACTAGCTACTTACTGTGCTTAGTTCAGAAGGTTTTTCAAGTAGGATATACCTTATTTGAAATTGGAAATTCCCACTGAAGTTCTGGCCACTTCCAGATAGTACAGAAAACTGATGGAAGCAAAGGGATCCTCCTACTAAATGTGAATTTAAAACGTCAATTAATATCTCATAATACTTGATACTAGATCATAACTTGGTTCAATTCAAAAAATTATTCTGTAAATCAGAATAATACCCCTAGTGTCCTAGGGTATCATACTTTTTTTGCCTCAAAGATTTCTTTATCAAAAGTGTTTGGAAGTTGAAAGTTGTTTTTTTTAACTTTGAGCTAAATCTCACCCTGGGATTTGAAAGTCAAATTGGTTTCTTCTCCTTCTTGCCATCACTGTTTGTAGTAAAGATTTTTCTCCTAAGCTGGATTTGATCCCTGGTGTAACCTCATTTCTTCAACTAAACTCTCAGATAAATTAGTACAGAGTTATTTCCTTTAATGGGCTTGCTTTTATGCAATTAACTAGACCAGAGAAAGAATTTGTAAGCCAGATAAAATAAAAATCTACCAATATGAACAATTAAGTATTGAACTAAGCTTGAAAAAAAAAAAATGGTAGATTATCTGCTTTTGCTATTTTCAAAAAAAAGTATGATGCCCTTCTGGAATATTTGTGTTACGCAAGCTTAGATTATTACAGCATATCTGGCAGTAACAAAACCAAGCAGGGGGATTATTTTTTCTTTGAAATTATACCTGCATATTAAATTCACAGAATTTCTTTTTGGTAAATGTAGGGTCTAATCGAGTCCCCTCTTTAGAGATTATTTCTTTTGTTTGTTCCCAATTTATAAGACAGACAGGCAGTCTTGTTTCTTGAAACACAGCAGGAAACAGCTTCTTTGCTTCTTCTCCAAGTCATTTTCTGCCCTCCCAACACTTAAGCCGCAAAATTTTCTTAAATCTTTTTTTCTTTGCCTTAATCTTATGTCTGTGTACTTATCCTTGCGGGGTTCCCTCATCTTCTCTATTTTGTTAGTTCTCTTCCACATACTTTAGCAAGTTTAAAACCCAATCCACCCCCAGATTCTAAGGCTGTGGTTTGGCAGTACTGTATCTACCATGTGGTTTCCTTGTACCAGATCAGCACCACAATGACAAGATGAAAAGTACTGATTTGGAGTACTGCTTTTGTATAAGTATGTTCTCCTTCAGCTTTGTTCAAAGTAACTTTTCATTGATGGGCTATATACTGGCTATCCATACCATCCTACATTTATACTTCATCATGTATGCTCTGTCGAAAGCAAGCGTAAGGCTGAAATAAAAGCATAAAGCCATTATGAATCAATACCAAGGTTCATCATTAACTTGGTAAAAACATAGTTGTTTCATTGGGTCTGACTCAGATCAGACCCAAAATTGCTACTCATCCAGCTATGTACAACATTCTTCATCAGAGACTCACATCACAAGAGGGTCATCAGACCACTGTCCTTGTTAAGCAAACTTTTTTCCAGTTATTCAAAATAAATTACTTTGGTAGCAAAAAGATAATGTATGTGCGAATATGCGTATGCACAGGATGAAGAAAGGCAAAAAAATAAATCCAAAGCCTGTAAAAGCACAACAATGGAATAAGAAAGTAGAGTTCTGTATAAATACCATTAAGAAGTATTTATGCACCATATACCTCATACAGAATTCAAGAGGTATTGCTAAGGCTGCTTCCTCTACAACGTCGCTGGTATTCCCAGTATTGTTCTGGATAATCAACAGCTGACTGTAGTCAACTGACACAGTAGGTATAATAGGCAATGAAAATCAGCTCATCATGTAGTAAATTAGGGAAAAAGTTTTCCACCCTTATTAATTCTCAAACTGTATAAACAAAAGATCACAGAGGAGCGCCAGGTAACCTCAGTGGCATGAGCTCATGAACTCTCATTTTATACACACACTATATAGACGCTATTTTCTCACTGTTCACACTATCAGAGGTATGATTTCTTCTACATCTACTTGCTTTTTCCTTACATTCATGCAAAAGACCATCTTCCACTCTGAACTAAGAAAAGAAAGTGGCCATGTCCCAGCTTTCATGCACTGGCAAGCTATCATTCTTGGGAAATAAGAGGAAACTGCAAAATATGCCAAAGACTCTCTAATGGCTTAAAATTTATTAGGCTTTACCAGAAAGTCCATCATCAGTGGCTATTCATTTATCATAATGAACACTAATCTTATCTATCAGCTGTATTATGCAAAAAAATAAATGCTGCTGGAAAACAGAAGAGTACAAATTGCATTCCGTGTTCCTTTACTTGTAAAGGTCTCGTAAAGTGTATATTTCATTTGATAAGGTTAATGAGAGGCAAATATTTACCCTATTTTATTTTGTTAGCCTCCAGAGAGCCATCAAAGAGAGCCTTCGTACTTAAGACCTTTCCTTTGGAGTTCTCTTCATTAGACTGTATTTTCACATATCAAGATCTATGAGCCGACTACTGGTACCAGGGACTCAGTTCCATCAATACCTGCTCCATCAATAGCTCAGTAACAAACTACAGACACCATTTATTCAATAAAAATATCTCAGAAAAGGACTGGTTTTTAATGAAATTGGGAGACAAAGGCATTTTAAGTTTGGGCATGAGTTACACCAACAGCAACAGTCGTCAATTGTGCTCAGTGACAGAGCTTCAATAGCTCAGTAACAAACTACAGACACCATTTATTCAATAAAAATATCTCAGAAAAGGACTGGTTTTTAATGAAATTGGGAGACAAAGGCATTTTAAGTTTGGGAGTTTGCTAGAATGCTGCTGTTACGTAAGACTACCTGGGAACGGTGTGTTTTCTGAATAATGATTCCATTTGTGTAAGTCACCAACCACAGAACCTCCTCAGCATTTATTTTTTCAAACACTGAATTGCAAAAATTCTCACTGCCTCTTCCCTTTCAATTCACAAGTAAAATTGGAAAAGACAAATGAGGGATTAAACAAAGCAATGACAGGAAACAACGTTAAAAATGACAACTTTACAGCTTGTGATTATCTGTTAAATAATGAAAGACAAGTATTATCTATGAGACAAGTGGATGCAGGACTTGGGTTGGGATTTCACTCTTAAAAGGCTTCACAAACAGAGATCGGAAGAATCCGAAGAGTCATAAATTGCTAAAACGTGTCAACATCTAACACAATTTAATGACGGTTACATTTCTTTGTAGCCAACAATCAAGCAGCATTTCTCAAAATATTAATTAAATTATATCAAAATATCTCCTCTGGTATATAAATTTTACCTTTTTTTTTTAATTCAAAACTACAGAAGTCTTGAAAGACAACGCAAGTTATTCAGATGATATGTTTTGGGAATCTAAAATTAATATTCAAAATTACACCCAACTTTTTCAATGGTCTGTTCAGCGAATGTGGTGATTTCCTTCAACTAAGCTGGAAGGTGAGTACATGGAGAAGGCCCTGTGAAATTCTCCGGTATTAACCAAATCGTAGATTTGAGCCTCCAACTGCTTTTCGTGTAAAAAAAGTCATTCCCCAACTTACAAAAAGAACTGTCTCAGTACTGGAAAACAATCTCGGATTTTATGAGATCAGCATCTCAACCACATGATCTCATTTCCTTTTCCTTCCCGTTGCTTCACTTTTGGAGCTTTTCCCTGCAGTGAGGCTTTGGGAGTTTTTTAAAGAATTTCATAAAATTTTAAGAATAGAAACCTTATTTTTATATATATATATATAAAATAATCACATCAAATCCCAATTTATCAATTCTCCAGCAAATACAGGCACTGAAGACACACTGTCATGTATCAAACTCTAATCCAAGTCTCAATATTTGCAGAGAAATCCATGATTACTGCTCAGATGCACACAGTTTTACTTATTTATGATTCTCTTTAGAAACATTATACAACTGTAAACATGGTAATTTCTGCTGGCAATAAATACTTCCCCTGTTATTTGTGTACTGTTAGCCTTTATCTGATGATTAGCAGAGACTTACTAGCTCAGGAAAGTTAGCAAACACCACTGTTAACTGGGAAGGTATTGTCAGGGCAAGAAGCAAATGACCTGACTGCTAAAAAAACCTCACAAAAATTCCACAAAAAACCCAAAAGAACTCCCCTAAAATATACACAGAAAGTAAATACATAAGAATATTTTTAAATTCAGAAAGCATACAGGCATTAAAGTCTTGGTTTTGATGCAATTAATATGACTCCTTAGACATACGTACAACCAATTTCCAAGTTATTAAATAGAGGAAGAAGACTTCAATGTATTATTCCAGGATATTCCAGGATAATATTCCAGGAATATTATCAAATATCATTAAAGATTTTATCAATGCAAAAATCTCACAGCTTAGGCTTCAAGAACGTGCCGATGAAAAAAGGCATGTTAAACTCTGTGTACAAAAGAACTTCTAATGGCTTCACAGGTAAGTGTTTGTGTACCTCTAAGAAAACAATTTTGTAAACTAGGTAGTCACACATTTTCAAAATGTATGAAAAAGTGAAAAATTACTTTATCTAATTCTACCAACTCAGATTTATGTAAGCCTAATACTTTGAATGCACACTTTCCATACACTGAAGGAGAAATGGAAAAGAAACTAAGACAGCTCTACAAAAAATTGTCAAAAGTATTTGATCAGCAACAAAAAAAGGCATTGTAACATGACATTGTAACAGTATCTTTCACCTCGGATTTTGACCAACGGAAGGGAAGTGTAGCCATGAACCTGTTCAGCCTATGAATCAATCAATAGCATGGGCCAGGCAATTATGTTCCTCCATATACTTAGGCTTCAACTTTCCAGCAATGTGAGAGGGGCTATCCATAAATCATGCTCCTAATGCAACTTTTTGAAACACAAAAATTAAAATCCTTTTTGTTTTCTCAGTTCTTAAGCAACTCCTGCTTCTAGTGCCTTACCACTGTCCTTGTTTTCAGGTACACTCTCAATTTCTCCAAACCAGCAAATATACCTTTCCCAGTTTATGTCTTTCATCTAGCAAAAATAAAATCAAACCATTTTTGGCTTTTACTCTTTCATTTGCCTTTCATATTTGAATCCGAGCATCTCCTGAAGCTGAATTGCCCTTTCTCATTTGTTCAAGTTCCATCACCGAATTGTCTATACTGAAATATTTCATGTGATCAACAGACAGGAGAAATTTAAGACAACTTGAACACCCTTTGCCAGCATTAATTTGCTCTCAAGACAAATTTGAATTCAGTCCAAGGAAATGTAGATAGATGATTTTTGGCATGGATAAATTAAAAGAAGAAACAAAACATAAAGCAAATCTTGACGGTCAGTAAGGTCACTTGCTGTGGATAATATAGTTCATCACAATTGATGTTTGCAATATATTGGCAGAAGGATCTTTTTAGCAAAGACTTAATTTGTGTTTTCAATATATTCAATACCCAGTGCCTTCTCACTCTATGCTTCTACAGGTCACTTCATTTATGGAAAGACAAAACCTTCAGGGTTATTAATAAAAAATGGGGGGGAAAGGAAGAAAACAAATACTTAAAATATATTTTCACAAGCAGCAAATTTCTCAAGTGAAGTAAAGTTAAATCTAGATAATTATATTAGAATATAGCATCACTGGCAATCTTGAAATCCATCATATGTATCCCCAAATCAGCCAATATATTTCTTCCAGAGGAGAAGATAGTTCCACTTTCTCAATTGCATCATTACAGCTACATTCACAACTTCAAACAAATGCTACCATGTCACACTTGCTTCACGCAGGAATTCATTCACTTGTTAAGTTGTAATGATGATATATAAACTCAGATACTCACAGGTACATACACACATACATATTTTTACACTGGTATAAGTTACTGTCAGTGTATGCATGTTATCCCTTATACAGCCTTTACAACACTCATTACTGTCAATACCCGTTATACCTGATAGTGGGTTTTATGCAAGTATGAGTAGTTTAGAAAACAAATGGATTAGACTTTATCATTGAAAAAGTTGCTGAGCAACCATGAAGTTTTCCATAAACTGTATCGCTCTATATGTGATAGGTATCAGCCACACATACTATATATATCTGCAGAGACTATATACATTTTTATGCACACTAACATATGCAACTGTTTGAATATATTAATACATGTATTTCCTCCTAACCATATT